>NW_026734002.1:0-23803 GCF_028476545.2 Physella acuta | reverse complement strand
AATTTTGTGGGATGGGGTGATTTACATGAAGATAGGGGACTGTGGCAAGCAGGGTATTTGTTTTATCGGGGAAATACGTCAGCAAATCGTGTGCACATGATAATTTAAACAAAATAGCGTGATGTATTTTACCCTAATTTTGTGTAGAATTACTAAGAATAAAAACATCGTAAGTTATGGATTAATCGTATACTTGATTCGTTCTTGGGTTGGGCTGGGTTCGTATACCGAATAGCTCGAACTCTCGAACAAAGGGGGTTCACTCTCTTGTTTTTCGGCTTATTCATCGAAGCATAAAACGAAAAACTAATATATTTTTCTCTCGTTGATTGTAAAGCTGGTAAACTGTTATCTGAAGCTATCATAAAGTACTTCCTATCCAGTATTTAATTATCAACTTCAGCTATTTGCATACATCAATAACGTTGTGTGACCAGCTATACATTTGTCTCCCCTGTTCCTCCATCAAGTGATAAAATGGTTTCCATTTGTCTAAAGCAAGATCCAGTGTGGGTTGATTTATCGTTCACTAGTTAAGCTTGTCTTGAAAGATGCCCAGGATATTTATATTATAAATGGTTGTTTGAGTGTAAATTAAATACAAGTGGTTGGGAGAATTTTTATATAGAATCTTCTTTAAAAATAGGGGTGTTAGGTTACTGGTAGTTAACGAAATACACACATTGCTGGCTAATGTCAATGCTAACCCTATCCCTAACCCCAACCCTAGTCCTACTATACGCCTAACCCTAATTTCTAACCATAAAATTAGTCGAGATTACAACACTACTAACAACCCAACACACCTATTTTATGGAAGAGTCTATTATCGGACATCGGTATTTAAAAATCATCCGGCAAATCTTTTTGCTGCATAATTTCTGCGCATTGTTAAAGAACAAGACGTAGTCTACAATTCTATTTTTTTTTTAAAAGAAATCATATTCACGTTTACAATTTCATAGAAAAGTTCAAGATATAAACCATATTAGAATATTTGATGACATTACTTAATCATATTCCCCCCCCCCCCCCCCCCCGAAGGAACATATTGTGTTTTTACAACGCGACAACTCGGATTACTAAAGCTTCTAGCTTAAATATTTATGAGTTAAATTAAACTTACCCTAAATAGCTAAGACAGTTTGTTTACATGTCAGACAAAAGATCACATTGATATCATTATAACATAATATGAAGTAATATCCATAGCTGTAATTTTTTATCTTAATTTAAAAGAATGTTTTTGAAAATATTAAAACCCATGAATTAGAAAACCTAAATGGACGCCATCCATATATTTTTTTTTTGTTAAACTCATAAAAAAAACAAAATAAAATCGAACGAATAAGACGACGGAGAACCTGTACTTTCAAAGTCCTTGTCAAGACAGAATAGAAGTTTTTTTTCTGTCATCATTGTTGGTACTTAATAACCAGCAATAGGTGTAATTGCCAGCTGGTACACTTAAATGGTGATGTAACTAATGGTTCCCGGAAAAATGCGCAGTCGGTAAATTGCGCAACGGAAAATGCGCAACCAGAAAAACGCACAAGTACAAACTAATTAAAGTAACACACTTTTAATTTTTTCATATTTCATGGAAAAGTGTTTTATTATGCTACAATTTACATGTGGTCATTCTTTGTTTATATCTATACATTCTCGAATGGAGAAAACAACACACACACACACACATACACACACACACACACACATATATATATATATATATATATATATATATATATATATATATATATTATATATATAATATATATATATATATATATATATATATATATACATATATATATATATATATATATATATATATATATATATGAATTTTATATCGCTATAACGCCTACAAGTGGCTACCTTAGACAGCATTTTCCCAGGTAACTGAATTGTAACGACATCCAACCATACGCCACCAACTGTTACAACCTGTTTTATCGGCTCCCACCTGCCCGTCTCGCTGCACTGATTACCATCAACCTACAGGTGTGTTCGACACCGTTTCTATGACTGCTTAACAATTATATAAAACAATTATAGAGAACAATTATGATAGAGCAGATGTAGAGAATAAAGAATAAAAGGTGGCCTTATGGGGTTAGTAAAAGATGAGTGTTAAACATTCTTTAGAACAATTTTGAGGATAAAACAGTGGGTTCTCTGGAGTTAGTCGGGGGGGGGGGGGCTGTTAAACAATATATGGAACTGCGTTGTAGGATAGCAGAATGCTAACCCGAAATCATCGAGTTCGGATCCCTGGCTCAAATCTGTGTGTGTGTGTGTGTGTTTGTGTTTGAAGAGAGGGCGAGAGCAATGATTTGTTATTATTAATTATTATTTTTTTAGACACTGAAATATTTTGAAAATTACAGACATAAATCACAACGAGTGCGCCCCTAGCCCATGGCGGTAATTTAACGTGACGCATCTTTCATTTTTGTGAGTCCGGGAGAAGAGCTGTACCCCTCCCCACCACACCTCCTCCCACCCACACACCATATACTACCTACGCCACCGGAATAATAACACCAGCAACTTTAAATCCCACTGCGTGTAATTCGTCACGCTTCATTGATCCGCGCATTTTTCGACTCGTCGCACCGTTCCACGCCAACCCCCTCCCCCCCGTGACCTTTCACCTTTAACCTGTATGCCTAATACAAAAAGGTTATCAGATTGTAAACACGGTACAATGTCAAACTGACTAGTGATTCAGTGAAGACTCAGCATTGAGATATTTGGTCTACTTTTTTTATTTTATTTGTCACACTAACTACAAAATCTGTCCGCGAGCTGTTGCCGGTGTCTTTTCTTGTGAGGGAAGAATGAGAGGATTGGGGACAGTAACACATGCATGTGTTGTGTACGTGTGATGTGTACATGTGGACACTAGTTGTCGTACACCGTGTACACACTTGTACGAGTTTTTTTTTTGTGAATGCTCCCGGTACTGTTGTGGTATGGGCTTGGCGACGGCAGATCCTGTTTTGTAAGTGTATTTATTATTTTTCGCTAGATCGTTATGTGACGTTTTGATTTAAACTCAAATTGGGGTATGTGCTATATCAGTGTCAGATAATGCCTTAGTAATAGAATCTTCTTTAAAATGGGGCGTTAGATTACTTGTAGTTAACTAAATACAAATACGACTTGCTAATCTCAACGGTAACCATATCCCTAAACGAAGTCCTAACCCTAATCCTACATACCATAGCCCTAACCCTAGTCCTATCATAGCCCTGACTCTAGTCCTACCATAGCCCTGACCCTCGTCCTACCATAGCCCTGACTCCTACCATAGCCCTGACTCCTACTATAGCCAATACTCCTAAAATAGCCCTGACCCTAGTCTTACCATAGCCCTGACCCAGTCCTACCATAGACCCTAGTCCTACCATATAACTCTAGTCCTACCATAGCCCTGACCCTAGTCCTACCATAGCCCTAACCCTATTCCTACCATAGCCCTGACCCTAGTCCTACCATAGCCCTAACCCTAGTCGTACATACCAATGCACTGATCTTAATCTCAAAGCGTAATGTTAAACAGGAGCTTACAATACTACTAATAGCCCAATGCACCCGATATCTGAAGTGGTTATTGTCGGACTATATGCCTACTCCCCTAAGATGAATTATTCAAAACGTGTGATAATAATGCTTAGCTATGCATATTCTTTACTTACAATAGTATATTGTCACCCTTAGAAATATACTTTATCTTTATTATTATTACGCATATTACTCTAAGTTTAAGACATACCTAAACCTATAAAGATTTCTTTTTAGATCTAGCGATCCATTGGGGCAGGTGAAGTAGAGTTTATATGTTTCTTGACCTCGGCATATGAAGGGATGGTGTGGTCAGTACTATACCCATCCGCCTTTACTTTCTCCAACGTAAGTCAGGTACCCGTTAAAGCTGGGTGGACTCAGGAATGTCCTACATCACAAGCCCGAAAACTAAACATATACGCTAAACATAGTTTTTAACCCAACTGTAAACACTAACCTTAAAACAATCACAAACCTGAACATCTACCCGATCTTCATAAAGCCTTAACCTAACCAAAAATAACCTAACCAAAAATAACCTAACCAAAAATAACCTAACCAAAATAACCTAACCAAAAATAACCTAACCTTATGTGTTATAGATCTTGGTCAATAAACACCATTCATAACATCAGCCTTCTCGCGATGTCTTTTATTAAACAAACACTGGCACAAATAAATAATACCAACTTGACTTGCAAACAGATTATTGATCTGGTCATTCTATTTTAAGACTCAACTCACATGCAAGCCTAGGCCTTAAGTTTAATTCACCAAACTAATAAGCAAAGCATCTCTTCTATTAGGGGGGCGATCTTGAGTAATTTTACTCTTATTTAATGAATTCCCTCATATCCATCGTTACAAAACGTACCACCACCTCCCCCCTGAAAATGACATCACATTTCAGTTCCTTTATTACAATTGTTTTTTCTGTCTTGTAACATTTTTTTTCAAAAATATTAACTGTGTATTGATAATTTTTTAAATCATTTTGCTAAATGAGTTTCATAAAATACTTTTTAAAATAAAATTATTTGTCGTCTCGTCACTCTTTCTTACATCCTCTCCGTGTCGTCACACATTGTCACAAAAGTCAGAATTCCACCTCCCCCCCCCCCCCACCCCTTTTTCACCTTGTCCCATGTGAGTGTAATGTCATTTAGGGACGACCAGTTTAAAAAAAAATCTTTAAAAATATAATAAAAAACTTATTTATGCCTACTTACTTATAAAATATATTTCTTTTATAGTGTTATCATCAATTCTGTCATTTGACTTATTTGGCCCAATCGTCTTTAATCATTGTGGAACATAGGGCCTCAAGTTAAAATTTTCACTTTGTCCGGTCGCCGGCTATTTATTTTGCACTCTTGAATTATTATGCCATTTAAATCATGTTATTTCTCGGTGTTTTATAACAAAGTTTCTCCAATGAATAAAAATGTGCTTTGTGGTTAAATCTTGGTGCAATGACAAAATGCCACAGACAAAACTTTCCTTGGCATTATAATTCGATCCTATAATCGGACCTTGTCAAAAGAGCCCTAAACAAAAAGATTCTGACACAGAGTCCGTTTTTTAAATGCCCCTTGCGAACTTGCTCCCGATAAAAGACCCACGACTTTATGTTTCTCTATAAAACGACACGGACACTTCAATTCAAGAAGAGTCCACGACAATACGACTCTTAACAAAAGAACCTCTAACAATTTCTACCAGAATATAACTTAAATTATATTTAAAAAATTATGAAGTTTCTAAAATTAATTTTTAAATAAATTCAGTTATGTTTCTGGTTTCAAATAACCGCTCAGGGCTGGAGCTCTGATCCGCACAGAGTGACACCAAATTTTAAAAAAATGTAAAAATCTACTGTCGAAACAAAGTTTTATTCAGCAAAATAATTAATATAGTATAGGAGAAGGGAGATGGCATACCTAAAATACAAAGTTTTTGGAAAAGGTTGGGTGACACCCGCCCTTGTGACAAACATTCTATTAGAGTACCACCCTGTGTAGTTTAAGAACCACTGCAATAGTATTAAGTAGTTTAAGAACCATTGCTAAAGTATTAAGTACCCCCAATGTAGTTTGCAGATGATCTTGCCTTACTCTCGCACAGGCTACAGGACATGCAGGAAAAAGTTGATGCATTAGGAGCCATCTCGCAGCGCGTAGGTCTCAAGATCAACAAAGAAAAGACGGAAATGATGAGAATTAACAATAATCAGGAGGCTCCAGTGTCAATAGACGGAAGACAGGTAAATGATGTGCAAGAGTTTGTCTACCTTGGCAGCAAGATCAGCAAAACGGGAGGCACAGAGGAGGACATACGCGCTAGAGTTAATAGAGCCCGCTGCGCTTTCACAGTCCTGCGACCCATATGGAAAAGTTCGGCCATCTCCATTACCACAAAAATTAGGATATTTAACTCTAATGTCAAGGCAGTTCTGCTGTATGGAGCAGAGACATGGAGAGTCTCCAAGGCAAGCACAGCAAAGATACAGACCTTCATGAATAGATGCCTTAGACAGATACTGAAACTGAGATGGCAGGACAAAGTGCCGAACTTGGAACTATGGAGGAAAGCTAGGCATGAGCCTATAGGTGTGCAAATAAGAAGGAGGAAGTGGCGCTGGGTGGGTCACACACTGCGAAAGGCTCACACAAATGTTACACGCCAAGCGCTTGAGTGGAACCCCAGGGAAAGCGGAAGAGAGGGCGCCCAAGACAGACCTGGAGGCGGAGTCTTCTTGAAGAACTGAAGCCAATAGGGATGTCTTGGGAGATGTCAAAATTAATAGCCGAGGATAGGAAGAAATGGAAGGAAATGGTGGAGGCCCTATGCTCCATAAGGAGCAAAGAGGACTAATAAAATAAATAATAATAATGTAGTTTAAGAACCACTGCTATAGTATTAAGTACCCCCCATGTAGTTTAAGAACCACTGCTATACTATTAATTACCCCCCTGTGTAGTTTAAGAACCACTGCTAAAGTATTAAGTACCCCCGTGTGTAGTTTAAGAACCACTGCTATAGTATTAAGTACCCCCTGTGTAGTTTAAGAACCACTGCTCTAGTATTAAGTACCCCTATGTAGTTTAAGAACCACTGCTATAGTATTAAGTAGCCCCCCCCCCCCATATAGTTTAAGAACCACTGCTATAGCATTAACGGGATTTTCCAGGGGATATACACGCGATTGATTTCACCCTCCCGTTATCAGCGTGCGACAGGGCATAATGGACGGGACATCGCACAATGTAAACTTGGATCAACACACGTGTCAACACGCGGAGGGTAACACCAGGTTTTTTATTGTTCGGAGCAACACAAAAGTTGGACTGGCAAAGATGGTGGAGATGGGGTAGTTACGGTTAGGTTTATGTGTAGGAGGAGGAATTGGTTAAGTCCGGCTCTTTGAATGAATTCACTTATGATGTATGATTTTAGTGGCGTCAACATGTTTTTGTTGTTTAATTAATTAATAAATTTTTTTTGGCATCACGGGTAGTAGCAAAAATAAACATATTTAAAAAGACGCCAACCTTTTCCCTAAGAATATATATATATATATATATATATATATATATATATATATATATATATATATATATATATATATATATATATATATATATATAGGCCTATATATATATATACATATATATATATATATATATATATATATATATATATATATATATATATATATATATATATATATATATATATATATATACATACACATATATATATATATATACATACACACACACACACACACACACATATATATATATATATATATATATATATATATATATATATATATATATATATATATATATATATATATATATATATATATTAATACTAATAGTTTCGCTGTCTCTCTATCTATCTATCTGTCTGACAAGAACGCTCTAGAGAAAACACAAGGAAAATAAAAACATGCATAGTAATTCGAAAAACGAAGTATGACGTCGACACATTTAGCGCACAGAGTAGAAAATAATCTCAAGCCGGATAGTGCACACATTGATATGACGTCATTGATTTGGTCTAATTTGGTCTAATCTAAGTGGTTTGCGTGAAGTTTCTTTCATACAATTCTTCGGGTAGGGGCGAAGCCCCACCCCCGCGTAAGAACGTCTGAGCCCCCCCCCCCCCCTCTCCCCAACTCTCCTCATCGATACTCTATAATAAAATTACCGCCTAATTAATGTGTCTAATCTAAAAAGTGGTTTTCTTGCAATTTCTTTAATGCAATTCTTCGCGTAGTGGCTATGCGCGACACCAGTGTTTCTTTCAGACTTTTTCCTCCACGGAGAGGGGTGAGGGTACTTGAAATTTTCGGGGGCGGGGGGTAGAATTTTCGGGGAGGGGGCGGACACTGGAAAAAGTAAATAATTATATTTCGTTGAATGGGACGGTAGACATGTTTTTTAGGGGGGGGGGGGTGTGGGGGGGTGTGTGGGTGGGTGGGGGGGTGGTGTGTGTGGGGGTGGGGAGTGGTGTGTGTGGGGGTGGGGGGGTGGGTGGGGGTGTGTGGGGGTGGGGGGTGGGGGGGGGTGGTTTTAGTTTAGAGAAAAGAGACAGCACTATCAGCCTAGCGCCCGGTGTATCCTTCCTCAACGGGCCATTTTTCTCGTATATATATATCTATATATATAAAGCAAAGTGGTCGGGTGCCCGATAGGGCACTTCCCGGCGCCGCAGGCGCGTCAAATTTGGCACGATGGTGCCTTGGGGCGATAGAACACGAGGGCCGGTGACGGTTGGCCGAAAAGTCTACGGAGAGGGGGTCAAAACTGACCTCGACTGACCGGCGCCTTATATGGGCTATATTAAGAAAAAAAAATTCCTCCGACGACCCCCCTTGAAATTTTGTGAGGTGGTAGGAGAACCCCTTGGGGTGTCACAAAAAACTCGGCATATCTGGGAAAACTTCGTAAAGGGGTCAAAACTGACCAGTCGTATTTCCCTATATAATCTTTGTATTTTATGGGGAAAACAGAGGGTCATTTCAAAACGGATTTTAGGGCACTTACCTTCTTTCCATCTGGCTAAGTTTTGGCATGCTTATAGGTAAATGGCTTGGCCGTAGGGCAGACATGTCCGTTTCACTCAAAGCCCTCGACGAGGGCTAAAAAGTGACCGCGAGTGAAATTCTCTTTATATGAGCTCTATTACGGAAAAAAATTTCCTCCGACGACCCCCCTTGATATTTTGTGAGGTGGTAGGAGAACGCCTGGGGGTGTCAAAAAAACTCGGCATATCTGGGAAAACTTCGTAAAGGGGTCTAAACTGACCAGTCGTATTTCCCTATATAATCTTTGTATTTTATGGGGAAAACAGAGGGTCATTTCAAAACGGATTTTAGGGCACTTACCTTTTTTCCATCTGGCTAAGTTTTGGCATGCTTATAGGTAAATGGCTTGGCCGTAGGGCAGACATGTCCGTTTCACTCAAAGCCCTCGACGAGGGCTAAAAAGTGACCGCGAGTGAAATTCTCTTTATATGAGCTCTATTACGGAAAAAAATTTCCTCCGACGACCCCCCTTGATATTTTGTGAGGTGGTAGGAGAACGCCTGGGGGTGTCACAAAAAACTCGGCATATCTGGGAAAACTTCGTAAAGGGGTCAAAACTGACCAGTCGTATTTCCCTATATAATCTTTGTATTTTATGGGGAAAACAGAGGGTCATTTCAAAACGGATTTTAGGGCACTTACCTTCTTTCCATCTGGCTAAGTTTTGGCATGCTTATAGGTAAATGGCTTGACCTTTAGGGAAATCTGTCGGTTACACTCAAAGCCCTCGACGAGGGCTAAAAAGTGACCGCGAGTGAAATTCTCTTTATATGAGCTCTATTACGAAAAAAAATTTCCTCCGACGACCCCCCTTGATATTTTGTGAGGTGGTAGAAGAACACCTTGGGGTGTCACAAAAAACTCGCCATGTCCGGGAAAAATCGGGAAATAGGTCAAAACTGACCAGTCGTATTTCCCTATATAATCTTTGTATTTTATGGGGAAAACAGAGGGTCATTTCAAAACGGATTTTATGGCACTTACGCTCTTTACATCTCGCTCAATTTTGGCATGCTTATAGGTAAATGGCTTGACCTTTAGGGAAATCTGTCGGTTACACTCAAAGCCCTCGACGAGGGCTAAAAAGTGACCGCGAGTGAAATTCTCTTTATATGAGCTCTATTACGAAAAAAAAATTCCTCCGACGACCCCCCTTGATATTTTGTGAGGTGGTAGGAGAACGCCTTGGGGTGTCACAAAAAACTCGCCATGTCCGGGAAAAATCGGGAAATGGGTCAAAACTGACCAGTCGTATTTCCCTATATAATCTTTGTATTTTATGGGGAAAACAGAGGGTCATTTCAAAACGGATTTTATGGCACTTACCCTCTTTACATCTGGCTCAGTTTTGGCATGCTTATAGGTAAATGGCTTGACCTTTAGGGAAAACTGTCGGTTACACTCAAAGCACTCGACGAGGGCTAAAAAGTGACCGCGAGTGAAATTCTCTTTATATGAGCTCTATTACGAAAAAAAATTTCCTCCGACGACCCCTCTTGAAATTTTGTGAGGTGGTAGGAGAACACCTTGGGGTGTCACAAAAAACTCGGCATATCTGGGAAAACTTCGTAAAGGGGTCAAAACTGACCAGTTGTATTTCCCTATATAATCTTTGTATTTTATGGGAAAAACAGAGGGTCATTTCAACGCAGACTTTAGGGTACATAAACTCAGTATATCTGGCTAATTTTTTGCATGCTCCTAGGACAATTGCTTGACCTTTAGGGAAAACTGTCGGTTACACTCAAAGCCCTCGACGAGGGCTAAAAAGTGACCGCGAGTGAAATTCTCTTTATATGAGCTCTATTACGAAAAAAAATTTCCTCCGACGACCCCCTTGATATTTTGTGAGGTGGTAGAAGAACACCTAGGGGTGTCACAAAAAACTCGGCATATCTGGGAAAACTTTGTAAAGCGGTCAAAACTGACCAGTTGTATTTCCCTATAAAATCTTTGTATTTTATGGGAAAAACAGAGGGTCATTTCAACGCAGACTTTATGGTACTTAAGCTCAGTATATCTGGCTAATTTTTTGCATACACTACTATAGATGACTAGGCCGTATGGAAAAACTGTTGGTCAGACTCAAAGCCCTCGACGAGGGCTAAAAGATGATCTTGAGTGAAATTCTCCTTATATGAGATATATATATATATAAATAAATTGACGAACGATCCCCTTAATATTATGTGACGTCGTAGACCGACCCTGGAGGCTAACAAAAAAACTTTATTCCCGTCGGAAACAGCCATTATAGTTGTTAAATATGTTCATATACCGTAATTTCTTATATAAGCATAGCAACTGTTTGTAAAAAAAAAACAAAGACATACGTCATACGTTCAGTTTTCAAGGGAGGTAACGTTTTTTAAATTATTATTTTTCAAATAATTGTATACTATTTTAAACAGAAACAGAAAATGACGAAGTATAGCATTTGTTTTAGTACAAAATTAAGTTGTTAATTTAGTTACGTATCCCAATTAAATAAATAAATAAATTTCAAAAGGCAATGTAATAAAAACTATGAGATGTACTGTTCATGGAAGCTGTGTAGTTCTAATTCCATTTTACTTATACATTGCGTACTTTCCGATATTTCTCTGCGAACGGTATTTAAATGACAAACTAAAACATTTTTTTTCTAAAGTTAGCATTACTGTTTAAATTAAAGCACTCAACACCAAATCCATCGCTAAATAATTATGTATTCAAATTCTCAAATGTTATTTAAAAACCTAAGCGAAGCTAGGCAGTATGCCTAGTATATATATATATATATATATATGTAGAGTGTAATCAGTGACTAAGGGTCAATGGTGCAAGAGAAACAAAAAACAAACTGGTATTTTTACAAGCTTTTATTTAACTCACTTCCTCGTCAGTCTGTCTTGACGGAAACGCAGGAGTGAAAATTCGGATAGTTCTACTTGACCGACACGATTCACAGTTGGCACGTGGGTCAAGACATGAAGACAATGCAATCTGAAACTAAATTTGACTTAATCGGATGCCTAATTAATTTTTTATGAATTAATGAAAATTTGGACCGAATTAGTAGGCATGTCTAGCCAACCACACCACACGCGTCATCACCTTCAATAGCTGCGCCATCACGTAATGGCTGCGTTCAAAAACCATTGAGCGCCTACTGAACGTGATGTTCAGTAGGCGCGAAATGGTTTTTAGTCATGTAACTCTATTGTAAATAAAACATGTAAAGTACTGAAAAAAAAAATTCATAAAAAACGTTTTAATAACAAGCTTTTATGTAATGATGCACTAAAAAGTAGAAAATAAATTATAGACTACTATTTAAATAACTATAAAGAAAAGCGTGGGTCACTTTAGTATCTATTGGATACCTTTACTAATGTTAAGGAAGACACCCACGCTTTTCTTTATAGTTATTTAAATAGTAGTCTATAATTTATTTTCTACTTTTTAGTGCATCATTACATAAAAGCTTGTTATTAAAACGTTTTTTATGAATTTTTTTTGGAATATGTTTCTGGATCGTATTTACCCCCAAATGTTTATTTGACGTTTGCTGACATAGGTAATCTCGCATCCAGACGCGGTGTTACGATTGTGTCAATGTTGGATATAATGTTTAGCCAAGTGTGAAGTATTTGTGAATATATGTTTAGAGTTGTGGTCAAGGGTCTATCTGTGGAGATACGGAAATAAAGGTTACGAGCCTACCCGCGGCGTAGCATACGCCGCTGTTTAGTTTTTTTCTTTTTTTTTTTTCTACTTTTCAGTAATTTATAATCTGTGAGTTCGACAGTACTAGAGCTGCAACTGAAAATATTTTGCATTAAAAAATTGACTCGTGAAGGACGATTTATAGGAGAATTATATATATATATATATATATATATATATATATATATATATATATATATATATATATATATATATATATATATATATATATATATATACATATAGAAGATGGATGTTTGAAGATTTGCTTTACTATCTAGCTGATTAATACGGGAATCAAGGTTACGGTTTGTGTTTTGTTTAAATATCTAGCTGATTAATCTACGCGATCAACGATAAAAATAAAATACAACTTCCAATAAAGCTAAAACGGATGTGTCGAAACGTAGAAAATGATCAGATAATTTCACACTTACTGCAACGTTTTTATAATCTAGCGCAGAGTGATATATTTATTCTATAATTAAACGAACACTGCATATTCAAATAGCCCTATAGGCATATTTAAATTCCTTATTTAAAATTTTTCCCACTTCTTTCCCATCTCCTATGTTCCAGTTCTGCTGTTGAGATAGCTCAACCGTCTGTCAGATTTCCGATCAATTTTTATTTTATTTTAACTTAAATCCCCCACCGTTGACTTGAAACTAACTGCTCGACTTAAGATTTTAAAAAAAATGTACAAGCTTAGTTTTTCTGTATCGATCTCATAAAATCAATATTTAATTTGTCAGCTCAGCACAAGGTTTAGATTTATCGTTGGTGTAGTTTTTTTTTTAACTTTTCCATCTGTGTCGTTTTTAAAAAAAAAAAATCTCCGACGTGTGTTTAATTTCTTTACCTTTACTATTTTAATTCAGTTAATATATTTAATTGACAATTAGTTGTTAGCTGTAAAGTACTCGATAAAAAACTCTTGTCGTAAATTCAGTAGCAACTTCATAGCTAGTGTGTAGTAATTAATTATGTTTTATTAGTAGTTCGCAAAGCACGAAGCCTCATGGCGTGAAGATTACCAACTCGAGAATCTACAATAGAAACAGGGGCTAGAGTCCTTCACCAGCTCGGATTGTGTACCTACCATGAGCGTAGGGCATTTATAAGTTCAATCTGTTCGGTATGGTACCTAGCATGGCCTAAGCGTACACCCTTCAATGCTTACACCCCCCCCCCCCCAATGTGTACACCCTCCATTGCGTACGCCCTCTAATGTGTAGACCCTGTTATCTACGACTTATGAACATAATGCAGCTAATCTCATATTGCCAGATCTCACATATTTGTTACTGGTTTAACGTGTCAGGAATCTTGTCTCTAGGCACATTTGATGACCCTCCCCAATAGCAGTTCCGTCCATCAGAGCTACATCTCTTCGGAAGGAGGGACACCGCCTTCTCCCCCTCTCTGTAGCAAAGCCAACCGCTCCCCTCCCAAAACGAATGTCAAAGAATTTATGGACAAAAATACTTCAACCAGTGTCCATCCCCCGGAAATTTTAGTGACCCCCTCACCCATGAAAAAAATGTTTGAAAGAAACACTGTTAACCATCTATCAGTCTAGCACATCTGCCACTAGGACCAGTTCATCTCCCCTCCCTCCCCCTTGTTCGTCTTGTGGCCAAGGTCAACTCCTCTCACTGTAATCCAGTCAACCTTTTAGTTTATTTGAACTGCCTGCAGTTATGACCTATACACAGAGGGGTGCGTCCCTTCTCGGCACCCGGGGGTCAAACTTTCAATTTGGCGCCCCCCTCCCTATTTAGTTTTTTATATTTATAATGTAAAACAGCTAAAATGCAGCCCATTTAGGAGCTACCTAGGGTCGGCGCCCGGACTAATGTAACCCCCTCGCCCCCCCCCCCCCTTCGCTACGCCTTTGCCTGTTTACCTTATTAATACATGCACATTTGTAAACAAAAACAATATTGCACAACCTTTATTTCAACTCTTTTCTTTTAAACAAATGCAACTCAATACAACCTTTTTATTTATTTTATATTTTTAAAATATTTTTTTATATATTGATAACATTATTTAAAAATACGACAATTAAAATCGCATTAGAAAAAAATTGATCAAATGTTGATTAAAAAATTGTCACAAAATTAATATCAATTGGATTGGCCAAAGGATATTTATAAGCTACTTAAATCTTCATTTTAAAAGTTTTTGAACTTATTTAATTTGAAATTACCTGCTTATTCAAAATGTCATTTTGAATAACGGTTTAAAAAATGAGTATAATTTTTAATCAACGTTTTTAATTTGATAGCAATGGTCTCTTTATTACTTTTCCGTTTTGGACTGTGACTCTTTGACTGTGCGATGAAAAGCTAAGAGGGAAAAAAAAATAACGAATATTCCTAACCTAAATTATCTCTGCCCCAAATGTTGCTTTTTTTAACATTGTTTATTTTTTGGGAAACGAATTAGAAAAATGTTATTGATTTAATTTGTTTTCATGGGAACACTTTAAAATATTGATAATTTAATAAACGTTCAATAAGTGGGACGCTGTTATAAATAACCACGTGCAAATAATTATGTACCATAATTATTATTAATAAGTGATTTGTTTTCGCGAATTAATTAAGGCGAAATAACTAGAAATTACAGCTGCTGAATTAATTTGTTGAGTGAATAAAACGATTGCATTGTTCTTTAATGAGTCAATAAAAAAAACAACTAATCATTCAATTCTATTATTGATGTAATTCATAAACTATTTTAACCGGTCCTATTATTTTTTGTGTAACTCGATTAATTGACGAAGTGGTCGGATCGTAAAGCGTACGAGAGCTTCCCAAAAGCCTGTAGTTCAGATCCGTAGGTCATAAGGTCATCCATGAGTCCATCCAGCTCTTATTGGTACCTGACTCACGTTAGGGAAAGTAAAGGCGGCTGGGCATAGTGTCATCACACTAACATTTCATATGTCGAGGTCACAGAAACAGGTGAACGCTATTTCACCTGCCCCGTTGACAATCTAGCTCGAAAATGTACTTAACTTTTTTTTTTTTACTTTGTTAGGCAAATTACAATTAATGTGGTTCGATTAAACGAATCTTCAAACATTTACTTTTTGAAAAATATATTTTCATTCTCATTACATTAATATTGTTTCGATTTATTTTTTTATCTAATTTTTAAAAAATTTTAAATCTTACCTAAGTCTTAGATGAAACTTTAAATCATAAAATATTTCCCACATTGACGCTACATTGTGTTTTGTTTAACCTTTTGATAATCCCGGGTCCCGTTACTGATTCCAATCATCGTATTGATTGTATTATTTCTATAACAGTGTCTGTACGGTCTGATGGAATATAGGATATCTATTTATCCTGAGAATTTAGGATTGTTTGATTGTGTCAATCACTCAACCTTTGTTGTCACCAGATCTATGTAATCTGTGTAATCTGACGAACGTCTGTGTAATCTCACGTTGTCTGCTTTGTTATTAACGCTGTATAAATTATAAAACGTAAGTTTATATTTTTCGAAAAGAAACGTAAATGGAAAAGTAATTGTTCTTCTTTTCACATATTGATAATAATTAAAGAGCAAAACTCATCTAAAAAATTCATAAAAAACGTTTTAATAACTGGCTTTTATGTAATAATGCACTAAAATGTAGAAAATAAATTAAGACAAACTACCATTTAAAAAACTAAAAAGAAAAACGTGAGTCACTTTATTATCCTTTGGATACCTTTAATAATATTTAGAAAGAGACCCACGCTTTTCTTTATAGTTTTTTTAAATAGAAGTGTATAATTAAAGAAACATAATGTATGTTGTTGTAGTTTTTTTGTGTGTATTTAATTCAATTTATTCAATAACGGTAACAATAGTAGGCACGGAGGCCTTTTTTACAATGGTCTTTTGAAAAACCATAAAAACAGCATTAATAAAAAGCAATTGGGTAGTAAAGACAGTAGTAACACCTATTTGGACAGCTCTACGATAAAATTCTGAGCAGTTTTCTACGAAATAATAGAATTAACTGTTAGAAAATTAAATTAAAGAATTTAATCTAATGTGAGTCAGCCCGGACTCGAACTCGACACTTTCAGGTTCGCAGTCGTGCACTCTATCTTCCAACCACAAGTCTCACCTATGTATTTGTATTACTTAAAGATCTCATGCGCCTATATATTAACCTTGTCTTTGAATCTCTTTTCAACACGAAGTAAATTGTTCTTTTGTTATAATTTTCAAATGTTTTAGATATAGATCAATATTTACAACAACAAAAATAGACGTGGGTGTTTTCCATTTCAGAGAAGATTTGGAACCACCGGATGAGGAACGACCTATGAGTCTCTGGTCATGTGTCTTCTACGTCATTGCCAACGTCATTGGGATGGTCCTATACTGGCTGTACCAGCAACAAAGGTACGCTACTAGCAATGATCGTTCATTTGGCTGAGGCTTACCTCCCCTATTACCAAACACAACAATTTTTTTTTAAAACTTTCACGGGTAATAATTGTTTATTTTGTTGAGGTTTTACCTTCCTTAAAACAAAAAAAAAAAAAACTTTTTTCTAAAACCGGTTGCATTTACTAAGATCAAGCTGGAAAATGCTGCGAATGAATTAAAAAATCGCTAATAACTGAAAATTCAGCTCTTTAATTAATATAACGTATTTAACCAAATGTAGGTGGTTAATATAAAGCATTTAGCCTAATTTAGTTCGTTAATGTAAAGTATTTAACTGACCTATGTAATTTATTTTGTTTATAAAGCATTAAACCAATATTATATCACAAATATAAAGCATTAAGCAACCCCTATAACGTTAATAATATAAAGATATCGGACAAAAATTACATCGTGAATATAAAACATTTAACCAAATTTATATCACAAATATAAAGCACTCAGTCACCACCATCACGTTACTTATATAAAGCAGACGACAAAAAATAAATCTTGAGTATAAAGCCTTTAGCCAAACGTATTAAATTTATTTATATCATTACTATCATATAAAGCACTCAGACAAATGTCCGCCTACGCGTCGTGATGAAAGACAGTTTTTACACCGACGCACCGAGACAGGAGAAGACAACTTTCATCCAAACATCACGTAGGGGACATAACTATCTCAGCCCCCATCAACCAGGGCTGGCTAATATTGAACACGTTACCTTGTGCATGGATGGTCAGCGATTCCTGGAGAATTAATAATCTTAGAGTAGGGGTAGAGAAAGGAGCGTCTCTAAACGTGTCCGGGTCTTTTTTGGTGGTTGTGTTTTGTTGGTGTAGATTGGTGGTTGTGTTTTGTTGATGTACATTGGTGATTGTGTTTTGTTGGTGTAACTTGGTGGTTGTGTTTTGTTGTTGTACATTGGTGGTTGTGTTTTGTTGGTGTAACTTGGTGGTTGTGTTTTGTTGTTGTACATTGGTGGTTGTGTTTTGTTGGTGTACATTGGTGGTTGTGTTTTGTTGGTGTACATTGGTGGTTGTGTTTTGTTGGTGTACATTGGTGGTTGTGTTTTGTTGTTGTACATTGGTGGTTGTGTTTTGTTGGTGTACATTGGTGGTTGTGTTTTGTTGGTGTACATTGGTGGTTGTGTTTTGTTGGTGTACATTGGTGGTTGTGTTTTGTTGGTCTAGATTGGTGGTTGTGTTTTGTTGGTGTAACTTGGTGGTTGTGTTTTGTTGGTGTACATTGGTGGTTGTGTTTTGTTGGTGTAACTTGGTGGTTGTGTTTTGTTGGTGTGCATTGGTGGTTGTGTTTTGTTGGTGTACATTGGTGGTTGTGTTTTGTTGGTGTACATTGGTGGTTGTGTTTTCTTGGTGTAGGGCCTACATTGGTGGTTGTGTTTTGTTGGTGAAGTTTGGTGGTTGTGTTTTGTTGGTGTAGATTGGTGGTTGTGTTTTGTTGGTGTACATTGGTGGTTGTGTTTTGTTGGTGTAACTTGGTGGTTGTGTTTTATTGGTGTACATTGGTGGTTGTGTTTTGTTGGTGTACATTGGTGGTTGTGTTTTGTTGGTGAAGTTTGGTGGTTGTGTTTTGTTGGTGTAACTTGGTGGTTGTGTTTTGTTGGTGTACATTGGTGGTTGTGTTTTGTTGGTGTACATTGGTGGTTGTGTTTTGTTGGTGTACATTGGTGGTTGTGTTTTGTTGGTGTACATTGGTGGTTGTGTTTTGTTGGTGTACATTGGTGGTTGTGTTTTGTTGGTGTACATTGGTGGTTGTGTTTTGTTGGTCTATATTGGTGGTTGTGTTTTGTTAATGTACATTTGTGGTTGTGTTTTGTTGGTGTACATTGGTGGTTGTGTTTTGTTGGTGTACATTGGTGGTTGTGTTTTGTTGGTGGTTGAGTTGTAACCTGAGGTATGTTAAATGGGTTTGGGTAAAATATGGAGTGGAGTTTTTAATGTGGTTGTCGTGGTCAGTGTGGTGATATTTGCTGTGATCAGTAGAAATTTGTTGTGGTCAGTATGGTGATGTGTGTTGTTGATAGCTTTAAATGTCGATGTATGCTGTTGATAGCTTTAAATGTTGATGTATGCTGTTGATAGCTTCATAAGTTGTTGTGTGTTGTTGATAGCTTCATAAGTTGATGAATGCTGTTGATAGCTTTAAATGTTGATGTATGCTGTTGATAGATTCAAAAGTTGATGTGTTCTGTTGATAGCTTCATGAGTTGATGTGTGCTGTTGATAGCTTTATGAGTTGTGTGTTGTTGATAGCTTCATAAGTTGATGGTTGTTGATAGCTTTAAATGTTGATGAGTGTTGTTTATAGCTTAATGAGTTGATATGTGTTGTTGATAGCTTCATAAGTTGATGTGTGCTGTTGCTAGCTTCATACGTTGGTGTGTGCTGTTGATAGCCTTAAATGTTGATGCGTGTTGTTGATAACTTCATAAGTTGATGTGTGCTGTTGCTATCTTCATAAGTTGATGTATTCTGTTGATAGCTTCATAAGTCGATGTGTGCTGTTGATAGCTACTTGAGTTAGATTCATTGTGGTCTGTTTCAAATCACGTGTCTATAATGCACCAATTAACCCTTAATTAGCCCTTGTCAAATGGTGGCAAGCTGGGTTAGGGCCCTTAGTTGTCAGCTGCTTGCTAAATCCAGCATCACGCAGCTCTTGAAGGTTGGCCCGGGGCGTGGAGTGGCTCAAGTCATGTGTTGGGTTTGGGTAGGTTAAATCATTTGTGGGCTTAGAGTAGGTCAAGTCATTTGTAGGCTTAGAGTAGGTCAAGTCATTTGTAGGATTAGAGTAGGTCAAGTCATTTGTGGGCTTAGAGTAGGTCAAGTCATTTGTGGGCTTAGAGTAGGTCAAGTCATTTGTAGGATTAGAGTAGGTCAAGTCATTTGTGGGCTTAGAATGTATTAAATCATTTGAGGGCTAGAATAGTTTAGTTAACAGGGGTCGGCAACCTTTTGAGACGAAAGAGCCAAAACTTACAATTTATAATATTACCCGGTTTTTAAAGAGCCACTAACATTTTTATGTCAATAGTATATTTGTTTAGGATTATATATATATATATATATATATATATATATATATATATATATATATATATATATATATATATATATATATATATACATATATATATATACATATATATATACATATATATATATATATATATATATATATATATATATATATATATATATATATATATATATATATATATATATATATATATACATATATATATACATATATATATATACATATATATATACATATATATATACATATATATATATATATATATATATACATATATATATATATATATATATATATATATATATATATATATATATATATATATATAATCCTAAACAAATATCATTATATATATATGTATTTAATTTAAAATAAATAGCTTTGAATATATGAAATCTCATTTGAATTTGTGTTGAGAAGATCTACTACGTAAGACAGAGTACTTGCAATTGTTTTGAATTGCTCACATCTCTCAGTTAAAACATCCTTCATTTTGTTAACAATATTAAAGTGATTGAATAGTAGAATTGGTTTCATAACGATATTTTTTTTCAGATTTTTCTTAATTAAGTAATTTATCGCTCATCATGTATTAAATAAAAAAAGTATTTTTTTTCTAAACAAACCACTTCTTCAAGCAAGACATAGTCCGGGTTTTCCTTTCAGTTTTACACTTAGCTGGTTTAGTTTCTTTGTGATTTCCACTATGAAGTTGAATGTTTCAATTCGGAATGGACAATTTTATAGGAAGTACATTGACATAAGGAGTAAATATTCTACTATAATAGTGAATGTTTATTGTTTATATCTATTGTTATATCGTTTATTACTAATATTTTTATGAGTTTTGAAAATAAAATAATTATTAATATTTGTGCATGGAGCTGAAGAGCCGCAACTGGACACTAAAAGAGCCGCATGCGGCTCGCGAGCCGCAGGTTGCCGACCCCTGGTTTAGTAGTTAATGTTAATAATAAGGACGCCGGGAAGTAATTTTTCAGACTTAATTTATAATCAAATACTTCGTCGTCTACAATTGAATGGGTAAGTTGATGTTGGTTAGGTTTTAATATTAAAATTATTCGACAAAGATTATGGTTGCATTTTGTTAGGTTAGGATATCGATTACATTATGTATTAACATTAAGGTTAAAGTTATGATTAGAATAGCAGTAAAAGTTATTTATAGACGCATGGTTAGGGCATGGGTTTAAGTTGCTCGTAGGTCGTGCGTACAACATGCTAGACATTTTCTTTTAAACATTATCTGCCTATGAGTTATGGGTTTGTTCCCCTTAGCTAGAGCTGCCTCCCCTTGAGAGCGGTCATAGAAAATAATTAAGATTGATCAACGCCAAAAACCCTGAGTAAATGTTGCCCCACGTAATACAACACCGCATCTCTTCATAATTTCCTCAATAGCGGTTCTAAACTTATCGAACAGGGTGCGACTTTTTGAGTGTTAATATTGCTTTTAAATTCTCACAAAAATTCATGGATCCCCCTACCTTCCGTACAGCGTGATAAATGGAATTTGTTAGTTAATATTATTTTTTTTCTCCTGACCAGGAGTCTAGTAAAGTTTTAGATTACTCTCCCCCTTTTTCCCTAGAGATCAGCTCCCTAACCCTCCTACGTGATCGATATTGACACAGTTATGTCCCTTGGAGAAGGGGGTAGAGTTGTCCCTCCTGCTAGATGCAATAAATTGCATACGTTCTGTAATAAACTTCCCATGTTTACCCAGCCCAGTCCTGCGAATGAGTTTTTTCTTTCTATGACCTGCTGATTGTTAACATGGATCTAGGGGAAATTTGGTCTTGTAGTTGCCTAGAATGTTTTCTATAAAACGGAACTAATATAGTGCCCTGATATATAGTGCCCTGATATATAGTGCCCTGATTCGGTACAGTGAGTCAGTAGGCCTACAGTTTTTATTTCAGTATAGTGCCCCTGGGTCAGTAGAGTGTCCAGCCGATCATAACAACTGAAACATAGGTAAACTGATATATATATATATATATATATATATATATATATATATATATATATATATATATATATATATATATATATATATATATATATATATATAAATCAAGCTTGAAATGGCAGTTATGTGTGTCACGAGACTTAGGTTGTCCTTCCTTCTCAATATGTTTTAAGCATGTCTTAATATAGACTTCATTGTATGCGCCAAATGTCTATATAGCTGTTCAGGATATGTATAGTTAACATAACTTATTTTGTAACTTAATTTTTTTTTAAAATTAATAGTGTCATTTTCGGATCATTAAATTTTTGTTTGTTTTTTTTTCAGAACAAAAAAGTAATAGTTAGCTTAATTAATTAATTAGCTTAATTAAGTAGCCTCACCATCTTGTTTGTGGATAAGATACATGCAGTGTTTCTTCCAGACTTTTTTCTCTGCGGGGGGGGGGGGGGGTGCGCTTTATATTTTCGGGGGCTGGCGGTCTACATTTTCCGGGGGGGGGGGGGGGGACACTAGTAAAAGTATATGTTTACTATATAAATTCCATCTCATTCGGGGGGGGGGGGCGGAAGAGATGCCTGGAAGAAATTCTGAATACATGGAGCAGAAGTAGAGTTCATCTATTTCAATGACCTAGTCATACAGAGGGATAGCGTGGCCAGCACTATACCCAACCGCCTTAGTTTCCCTTACGTGAGTCAGCTACCCATCAGAACTGGATGGACTCGGTGACTTCCTACATAATCTAGCCCGGGATCCGAACTCGAGACTTTCGGGTTACCAGTCATCAGCTCTACCATACAACCACACCGCCCCCTTTTAAGTAGCTTATATAGCTAAAATTTCCTCTCGGTGATACGATTATATCTATTATCTGGGTACGGCTAACCGACTATGAATTCCCCACAGATCACAACGCCTGCGACAAGAAGAGAGCGACTACATTGACAGATCAGGAGACAGTCTTGGTGTGTCCAGCAACTTGACCACCAACTACTACAGTCGTCAGAGCCGACGTACAGCGAGCCAGTCTTCACTGCTGTCCATCCTGGGAATATCCTACAACGGCTACAAGACCTTCTACGCTTTCGAGGACAGGTTCAGCAACTTTGATGACGTGAGTTGGGAGTTAGTTCCCTTTTGGTTTGATTACAAATTTTGATGGTGGGGTTTTCGTTTGCGGTGAGTTTTGAGTTTCTTACCTTGTTAATATAATGTTAATGTGGCTTGCTTCTTCTGCGCTATAATTGAATACAATTTAATAATCGACAATATTTAATGAGGCTTTCCCATATTTTTATTTATGTATTTAATTTGATACTCGCTAACTACGCCGCCCCCCCCCCCCATACATCATTTTAAAAAATTGCACACGAAGATGTATTTAAAATAGGAACTATCTTACCTATTTTCACAAATTTTCATAAATTTCACAAAACAAGTGAACTCAACTTCACTTGCCGTCAGGTTTAAAAATGGAACAACTGTAACAGTAAAAAACAGTAAAATTATCTTATCTTGTTTTAATGTGTTATCATCGTCAACCTCCAACTCAACTGCTGTCCTCTCTTTGTGGAACTGGTCTCATCACAGAGTTTCTTCCAAGCTTCTCTTCTCTCTCTCCCCCCCCCCTCCCCCCCCCCCCCTGGAGAAAAAAGTATGGAAGAAACACTGATCACAAAACACTCAGAAAATTAGGAAGAAATTGTCTGTTTCTTCATCATTCAGGCTATTTTTTCATCGTCCCTCCGTCCCCCTCCCTCCCCCCATTTGTCTTACAGTTCATCTAACTTGAAAAAGTCCAATCTCTTCAATGTTATTCTAAAATAACATATGGCTTCGTTTGCTCATTTGTATTCTGCTTACAGTGAACTAGCGAATCTTTAGCAATTTTTTTTTACCATACGAATTT
>NW_026734001.1:0-48603 GCF_028476545.2 Physella acuta | reverse complement strand
AAACACTAGAAACGAAAAATATATTATTTAAACAGTCCATTTTTGGAGTTTTTTAAATAGCAACACCGGTCACGTGACTCATTGCCTGACCTCGTTTTGTTTTTCTATTGGCTAATTCCGTAATCTCAACCCCATTATGTCCCGCCTCCACGGGCAGTAATTACCATTAGCCTCGTTAAAGTCCTTGTCGTTTTTTAAAAGGCGTTCGTTAGGGTGAGTTTTGTCTTCGGCGACAGCGGGGATAATTTTAAAAGCCACGTGGAAAAGTTACTCTGGAAAGATTGTAATGTCTTCCTTACGCCTTTGTTAACTTTTTTTTTAATTGTCATACTATGTAATATAATTTTTCTAACTTTTAATGTAAAAAGATAACTCGAATGTTTATTAAATCTGTTGGTGCAACAAAACTCCTAACGCTAGTCTGTCTTGCTAAAGAAAATAAAAACAAAAGTAACTAACTAAGGGAGACAACCGTTAAAATTAAAAATGTTTAAAATCATCTACTCTTAGGGTGAAAAAGTATACGAAATATATATTAGAAATGTATCAGAGTTAACATAAATAAAATCAAGTTGTCCTCGCTACACCAGTCATATCTCAGATGTTGGAATAGGGATTAGTGTGATGAAGGGGTGGATGGGGGAGTAAAGGGCTGGGAAGGATTTAAAGAAGTAGACGACACCATTGCGAAATTAAAAGAACAAATCTTATTCGGCCGAAATCAGAAAACTGTAGAAAAAAGAACAAACTACAATCCCCTAACACAATTACTTAATGAGTAGAGACTTTAAAATGATTAATCAACAACTTCATTTCTTTTTTGCAGATATTTTTCCTTTTTGTTTTCTGAAATTTTTTTAGCTAATCTCCCGCACAAAATGTACAAATCCCGTTCTTAACAACATGCAGAGCTACCATTTGACCAGGTTAGAGGTCGGTTTGCCATTGGCTGGCCGGGTGACCTTTGCTGGCTCATTTCCGGGATGCGGACAACATGTCAACTAATTATCAAAATTGATTCATTACAGTGGCTGACGGTGACTCTCTTCAGGGATTTCTTCTGGCTGCCAGATTTCTCGACCGATGAAAGTCCTGGGCTCGGGTTGATCCCTTCTTTAACAAACACTGAGAGCCGTTACAACGTGGACAAATATGAACATAAACAGCGGAAGACAAGAGAAAGAGAGATAGGGAGATAGAGAGAGAGAGAGAGAGAAAGAGGGAGAGAGAGAGTGAGAGAGCATGTGTAATTGAATTAGAATCTCAATGCAGATGGAATTTGTATCATTTGTTTTCTATTATTATGTGTGTTTATGTGTTCATTGTAAATTAATGCATACTACGATTGGGTAGAAAGATGAACTATCTTTTTACAGAATGAATATTTTATAACTAAACATTTACATGTGGGGTTGACTCACTTTGATCCTAATATGAATCTAGGAAATGTTCATACTCCAAAGATCATACAGTAGGTTTGGCTGAAAATTATATGTTAATATTGCGACATAAATATGGTATATATATATATATATATATATATATATATATATATATATATATATATATATATATATATATATATATATATATATATATATATATATATATATATACATATATAAAATTTTTGTATATGTACATGAGTGTTTATGATTTATGTAACTAGAAGAGGAAAATGCAAACCAAAAAAAAATTGGTTACCGATATTGTGAGAAAAAAATCACAGCATTCAATTTGTTTCCGAGAGTCAGGAAACCCCATTGCGCCACTACCGAAATCTTCACGTTACGTCCTAGGGCTCTCACACAGGATGCGGAAGTGAAGAGTGTGAAGCATCCTTAGAAGGCGCATGTTTGGAATGAGAAGGGCATGTCCAGTGTGAACCGTGCATGTTTTTCAATGGCTTGAGTTTTATTAAGTGCACGGTCGGGGTGGTCAAGGGGAAGACGTGGTCATTTTAATAAGGAGTTACTGTCTGGTCTGATTAATTGACATTCTAATTAAGCTGAAAATGAGGAATTTCTTTTTAAGCAATTGTACATCGATAATCAAACAGTGCATTGCTTTGTTAGTGCGTGTCTTTTATGGTCACGATCTTAAATTTCTTATGACGTCATTTGTGAAATTTGATTCGTTTCATTTTTATGGTAGTACTTAGATGAACTAAGGGTGACGGAGTGGCCTAGCGGTAGTGATAGATTGCTAAATCCGGGTTCAAGTTAGTAGCACGTCTCTGAGTTCACCCAGCTCTTATGGGTACCTAAATAAGGTTAAGAAAATTAAATGGCATAGTACTGACCGCACTATCCCTTCATATAGCAAGACCACAGAAACATGTAAACTCTACTTCACTTGCCCAAAATGTTTGAACTAACAGGCGTTCGGAATAAAGACACCTTCTTGTGCACAATGCCCGCTACACACAATGCCCTCTGAACACGATGCTCGCTACACACAAATCCTGCTACACACAATGCCCGCCACACACACGATGCCTGCCACACACAATGCCCGCTACACACAATGCCTGCAGTACAGTTAGTTTATCAAAAATCGGTTGAATAAACTAGCACTTTGTATCTTTAACTGGCACTGTTAGATGGGGAGCTTTGAGTCAGTGCTATTAAGTCTGTGGGATTGAGTCAGTATCACTTACTCAGTATCAATGACTCAATCTCACTGTTGTCACTGGACGCAAATACTGTTGTGAAAACAGCTGACGCTTCTTCTTAGCCTAACATACGATGCAGGGAGTGATTAAGACTAAATGAGATGATTAATTAACGTGAGTGCGTTTGTTTGAGTCCTTAAAGAGAAAGTCACTAGGTAACGACTTAGTCATCAGTATGTGGGGAATTTGTAAGAATAGTCGAGAGAAATTTTGAAGACGCTATTTAACTAAGTACTTTTCTAAAGATTAGATGTTTAACATTTATTCTAATCTGCATAGAAGAATAATCTTTGTAACTAGTAACTAAATAATTCAAACCTTGCTAATTAAACAAAACATTTACATAGAAAATACTATCACTATGTAATTCGTGGCCGATTCTCAAGATCCTGAATCCTCACTGCAATACAAAAAGGGGAATAATAGATGGCCGTTCTGAATTGCCGCCCTTGCGTGTCCAGTCGATTTTATTGGATCTATTGAAACAACAGAACAAGTCCCCGAAATCAGAGTCCCGTGGACAGGTTAGCCCAAGTCCCGGGGAACTTGACGCTAACAGGGACCCGCACGCCATAGGACCCGTGGGGTGAGCTCACAAAGGGGAGGTAAATCTAATCTCACTACTCCCGCAGAAAATAATCCGCCTTCCGCATGGGCGCTGAAAATTAGATTAGCAGTCGTCGGCACTTCCGTCTTGACATGCGCTCTTGACCTTTTCTTTAACGTTCCTCCTTCTCCGCACCGGTTCCCCCATTGTGCGGCTGGGGTGCCTTTAGTATGCCAGACACGCGTCCAGTGTTTGCCAGAAAAAACATGCAGAAAGTGATGTATAAAAAAAACTAATTTAGACACTTTAGAATGGGGTTTTTACAAGACCGCCTCTTGAACTGGTACACTGTTTAGCTATGTGGAGATGGGAACATTGATTTTGTAGTTTATTATTTAATTGTTTTTTTTTTAAAATCATTGCTAATTAAGCTACAAATAGGTTAGCTACTAAAAATAATCAAGTTTGGTTTATGTACTGTTCTAACTTTGTGTAGTTGTATGTTTATCTTGTTTCACTTATGATTGATTTTGTACTTATTTGAGTCGTTCGGACAAGGACACAAAGAATGCGTCTCCGGTACTGCTTGTGGCTTTTTAAAATAATTTATGCCTCTCATTTTTATTATGTTGAGCTACACTTGTAGATTGGAGCAGAGTGGTCAAGAAGTAGAGCACACGATTGTTAACCAAGTCACCGTCGGAAATCCCTGAGTTAAGTCAGTTATATTGTGTACCTGGCTCGTGTTAGTAAGTCCCTGAGTCAACTCAGCTTAACTGTGTAGCCTACCTGGCTCAAGTTAGTAAGTCCCTGAGTTTACTCAACAGGACTGTATACTTGGCTCGAGTTAGTAAGTCCCTGAGTTTACTCAGCAGGACTGTGTACCTAGCTCAAGTTAGTAAGTCCCTGAGTTTACTCAGCAGGACTGTGTACCTAGCTCGAGTTAGTAAGTCCCTGAGTTAACTCAGCAGGACTGTGTACCTAACTCAAGTTAGTAAGTCCTTGAGTCCACTCAGCCAGACTGCGTACCTAACTCAAGTTAGTAAGTCCCTGAGTTTACTCAGCTAGACTGTGTACCGGGCTCGAGTTAGTAAGTCCTTGAGTCCACTCAGCCAGACTGCGTACCTAACTCAAGTTAGTAAGTCCCCGAGTTTACTCAGCTAGACTGTGTACCGGGCTCGAGTTTGTAAGTCCCTGAGTCCACTCAGCCAGACTGCGTTCCTAACTCAAGTTAGTAAGTCCCTGAGTTAACTCAGCAGGACTGTGAACCTGGCTCGAATTAGTAAGTCCCTGAGTTTACTCAGCAGGACTGTATACCTGACCCAAGTTAGTAAGTCAATGAGTTTACTCAGGTAGACTGTGTACCTGACTCAAGGTAGTTAAAGCATAAAACGAATCACAGTATACTTTCAAATGCCGATGTAACAAAAATTTGTAACCTCTACTTGACCTCCCTATTGACTGTCAAACCGAAAGGGTAATTTTAAAAACTTGCCTTGGTGCAATAAAATGTTAAATATATATGTATAGATTGTTTCAGAAGCAGTAAACTAAAGTCAGAGGCGTAGCAAGGGGGGGGGGGGGTGCGGACCGTGTCGGGTGACACCATTTAGGGGGGTGACACCAAGGTAAAAAATAGCAAAATATATAGAGAAAAACTTGAGGAGGGGTGCAAATCGAAAGTTTGATGGGGAGGGGGGGGGGTGCAAATCGAAAAATCGAAAGTTTGTCCCCGGGAAGGGTCGCTACGCCTCTGGATGGGGGGGGGGGGGGGGTGACACCATTAAGTGCCGCACCGGGTGACACCCGACTTCGCTACGCCACTGACTAAAGTATAACAACTAGATGGAACTTCTGCAGTGCTGATGTGCTTTATGAAACAGTTCTTTACTAAAAATGAAGCAACCGCCCTCTTAGCTAAATCAAACACTTGACTCGATGATTTATTTAGTCGGAATTAACAATCAACTTTAGTTGACTATAAACAAGCTAAATCTCAAGCATGCGCAGAAGTGGGGGTGACGTCACCTCCTTAACTTCTGTCTCGTGCTTGCGTCCCCATCTGTTTCCTGTTTCAAGTGCTGCGCATGCGTCAAGTGCTGTTCCTGCTGTGACTACCTGGGTTACATCAGCAGGAGGGGGGGGGGGGGGTGGAGGGATAGGACGGTCATCGCCTGAAAACATTATAATACAGGACACGAGAAAGGCTGTAGTGCGGAAAGGGGGGGGGCATATTTGTTAGAGGTGATGAACAAAGGGAAGTAACTTCAAGTTGTTTGTCACGGGGAGTTACTCCGCTGAAAGAGTTTGATGGCAAGCTCTGGAGCAGCAAGGGTTAATGTCGTCATTAAGTTTGGTCAGGGTGCAGGTGAGATGGTCAAGTTTAACTCGACTCTAGCACTACTGACCGGAACAATGGTCAACGCTTGAAGCAAACAGTTCAAGGTTAAAACCGTTGAGGGAGATCCCATATAGTAGCGGGGAGGGGAGGAGGGGGGGGGGGGAAGAAACATTCAAAACTCTTTAACCAAATTCGTGCTTAATGAAAGCTAGGCTGAATATTTCAAAGGGTTTCTAGTTCCTAGAATGATACGATCAGTTTAAGGTAGAGAGCTAGACTACTAACCCCTAAGTCTCGAGTTCGAATCCAGGTTCAAGTCTAGAATGCCCATGAGTCCACCCAGCTGTGATGGGTACCTAACTAACATTAGGGAAAGTAAAGACGGCTGGGTATAGTGCTGACCATCCAGACTTTTTTCTCCGGGGGAGGGGGGGCACTTGAAATTTTCGGGGGGGGGGGTAGACTTTCTTCAGGGGTGGGGGGGGGGGGGGCGGACACTGTTAAATTATATATTTTCTATATACATTATATAAAAGAGATGCCTGGAAGAAACACTGACCACACTCTTCCTTCATATACCGAGGTCACAGAAACAGGTGAACTCTACTTCACTTGCCACATAAACCGCCAGGTTTGAAAAGGAGCTTTACAAGCACATGTAACCGAAGTAACACAAGTAACAGAAGTAACAGAAGTAACAGAAATAACAGAAGTAACACAAGTAACAGAAGTAACACAACACAAAACTACAATTGAACAGATATGATTTACAGACATGTGAATGAAAAGCAATACATTTAAAAGAAATACGGTTAAAAAAAAGATGTTATTAAAATCAATATGTTGGTAAACAAATATAACATTTGAAGCTGCTTTGATACTGTTGTTGTTCAACCATCTAACATATTTTTTTATTTTTTTGTTTTTTGTCTTAATTGTTGAAAGTTTGATCTGGCAAGTTGGGTGCACAACGTGTTCGAATTTCATACACAGTTGTCCTCTAAATGTGAAAAGTTTTGAACTGAACTTAATTAACATTGATGGGACGGCGTGGTCGAATAGTAGAGTGCTTGACTGTTAGCCCGAAGGTCTCAAGTTCGGATCTCGGTTCGGACTTGTAACAGTAGGACGTCCCTGAGTCTACCCAGCTCTGATGGGTACCTGACTTACGTTAGGGAAGGTAAGGCGTAATGCTGATTATACCATCTCTTCATATGCCGAGGTCAAGAAACATGAACTTAACATTGGATTGCTAGGTTTGAAGAGAAACTTTACTATTAACATTGGACATAAGTCATATAAAAACCAAGGGTTTAGGAGAATGCATGTGTGAGTGTTGGAGTAGGGAGGCTGTAGTAAGAACATGACTAAAAATAATTTGTTTTTAGAAAATGTAGCTCCTAAACTGCATCAAAACAAGATCTACATCTACTGTAAGAGACTTAACAGCTTAGCACCAAGTTCTCTCAGGTATCTCTCTACCCCCCCCCCCTCCTCTAATCCCCCAGGGGATGTCCATCGACCCCTAATCTAAATAGAAAATATATAGCTTATCTGGAAAATATATAAATCTAACCAGTGCCCTCCATGAGCAAAATGTCTGAAACCTTTAGCAGGGCAGGTTACATAAACTTGTGTGAGTTACTTTAGAGTAAACTGTACTGTAACCGTATTTAAAATCACTTTTTAAAAATACTTATGTTTACATGATATGTTATTTTATTTTTAAAACACTTTTTGTCATCCAATAGTCATAACAAGATAGAGATTATTATATTATTATAAATATTTTTTGCTTTAGACGATTTTTATCGTTTCACACCTTGCCGAACTTACCAAGGGAAACCACTCGTGTAAATAAAGCTTTTTATTTTCTGACCCGGTTATCCCAAGTTGATTAAAAAATAAAATCCGTCTTCCGCAGTTTAATTATGATTTTATCATATTCTCTTGAAATAACAATATAGCCTTCCTCGTGGCTAACAAAGATGTAGTTAATTTCATTCTAAATAGAAGGTGCGGATAAATATTTTTTTTATGGTGGCCTATCTTTATAATATGCATCGTTTGAAATCATTATTCACTATGGCATGATGGCAAGCCTACTTTTTAATTGCTTTTCTTTAAAAATACGTTTGTATTATTGCATTTTTGGTAAGAGGTCTGTTATGATCTACACTATCTTAAATGTGGATGAAGCTTTTATCATGTGTGCAGGAGGGTGCTTGGCCTAGGCTTTGTTTCCTGCACGGTAGAATATGAAGGTTTTCATAGTGGCGCGCTAAGTCAGGCACATTTTACAACGTTTAGTTCCCCCTCGCCCCCCCCCCCCCCCCGTGATAGCTTTACACTGTGCATAGATCATACAAACGATGCTTATCTATAGTAGGTTATAATACGGCTGGGTGTGGCATTGTTTTGTCTATCGCTAGCAGGTTTACGTCATGCAGAGGCGTAGCGACCCTTCCCGGTGCCCGGGGACAAACTTTTCGATTTGCACCCCCCCCCCTCAAGATATCGATTTGCACCCCCCCTTCAAACTTTCAATTTATTTTTCCAACCCATTTTGGCGCCCCTTAAGGTCGGCGCCCGGGGACATATGTCCCCCCCCCCCGCCCCCCGTTCGCTACGCTACTGACGTCATAGTGTCTGTAGCCCCTCTCCCACTCACCCACTGTTGTCGGGATTTGTCAACTTTGCTCTTATTAAAAGAACAGTTAACTCTAACGAATCATTCATTTAACTGGAACGATCGCTGTTTTTCTATATATTTTACTATTTTTGCCTTGGAGTCACCCCTTTAAATGGTGTCACCCGGTGCGGTCTGCACCCCCGCCCCTCCCCCCTTTCGACACCCCTGGGCCTTCATATTGTACGGTAGGACAAGGTCTGGGCCTGTCTTAACTGTCTATTTTACAAAGATTAATTTTATTTTTTTAATGTTATTTTTTAGCACAGTGTCTTCTCTTCTCTGTCTTTGTGAAGCATAGAGTGTAGGCCTACGTAATGATATAAGTTAAAATAAACTATATTTAAAATAAGTATTTAAAACTTAATAAAAATTATCATTTTTCAAAAGATTTATCTGAACGATTCTATTTCTTATTTTAAATTTGAAAAGTGAATGTCATTTCGACTGGGAAAAAGCATTTCCATATTCGGACCAGCAACCACCGATGACATTATGCCTGATGTAGCTTGTAAACATTTATTTTTAACGACGCGGTAAAATATATTATATCATCCTAGTAATACATAATAATAGTTTAAAATATTATTTTGATGAGTGCTAAAGACCATTCTTCTTCGATAAACATTAGAATCTATAATTTGCTGAATAACTTCTGTTACTCTATACAATCAATTTAGGAGACAACAGTACTTTTAAAAACCTGGCCTATGTGTCCTATTTGTTGTGATGAGTAAAAGTACATTTTTTGTTGATTTTTATTTTATTTCGTGTATTACTTACGTTATCCTCTGCCGATCGCTGAATTATTTCAGAATACTTTAACAATTTAGCTCTGTTGCTTCGTTATTAAAACCTAGAATCTATGTAGCAAATTAAACTAGATAGATCTAGATCTAGAATCTAGTAAATGGTAGGTCTACATGAGTAAAATCTACTTCTGGGAGTGTACATTTTATTTGGACTTCACTGAAAAACGAGGATTCCTCATTCTCATTTCCGGATTATCTTCGGGCATATCTATTTTTTTTTAAAATTATTTTTAGTAGATTCTAGATCTATCTTCTGCACATTCATTTTAAATACAGTAACAATGCTGTCCTTTTTTTTCTTCCACCATGTTCAGTTTTTATTGTCAGACAAAACACACTAAATTCTAAATTATGGTCTCCCCACTAACTAGCTACAGGATTAATTTAACTAAATCTACAACCCACATGAAACTGTAACCACTCAGATCTACTAGATCTAGATTTAGTACTAGTCTACTAGTTTATTTTACTACTAGATCTAACTACAGATTACTACACTTACTACAGTGTACCTAACTATAAACTGTACTACACACACTCAACTCATACACTCTGCACTTACTGAGTTTTTACACACTACACACTCATGTGTAGTGTAAAAGTGTGTGCACTGTCACATTACACCAAAGTGAAGAGACCTTTACATAGAATATTGTGGGTCACAAATTATTAATTTTAGATAGGGCCTTGGTCTAATGCAATATTAAAATTAATGGCTGCTTGAAAACCTAAACCATAGGCCTATATAAATATTTAGGCTTGTTTCTTGCTTTTAGATCAAGAAAGCAAGTAAGTAATTTGACTTTGTAAAATGGAAGACATATTTACTCAAGTCAGAGAAGGCAATGCATTTAATGTTCGAGTCTGGCTGGATAACACAGAGAATGATCTAAACAAAGGGTAGGCCTAATTTTATGAGTACATATGTATATTAAATTAGCAACTTTATGCAACCATAATAATTTATAGTGGTCATTAAGTATTAGCAAATGAATACCCTAGGCCATAAGATTTTATTTAGGCCTATTAGTTTTTAAATACTTGGCCATAGGATCTAAAATTTAATTTCATCTGTTAGGGCTACTTTATATTTTATAAAAATTTTGAGCTTAAAAATGTATTTCGTCATTTATTATCAGCTGGTAGAACTACATTTAGTTTATTTCTCTATTATTGATACTCAAACTGATCAAAATTCTGGCTTTAACACTAAAAACTAAACAATCAGGAATAAATCTTGTTAATTTTAATGTAGTTTTATATTGCCCCAATGGCAATAACACATGATGCCTTAAGTAAGATATTTTCCGTTGTTTAGTGACGACCATAGGTTCAGCCTCCTCCACTGGGCTGCCAGAGAAGGGAGAGACAACATAGTGGATATGCTAATAAAGCGTGGGGCTAGAATCAATGCCACTAACATGGGAGATGATACGCCTATTCATCTAGCTGCAGCACACGGTCATAGGGAAGTTGTTTTAATGGTACTGTTGATTTTCTTTTCATTTGTTTTGTTGCTCTTTTGTAATACACATTTTCTTTCTGAGTACTTGAGTTATATATCTGATATAGTGCAGGCTTTATCAAGATGTGTTATTGTTGGACTTTTGATAGTGCAAGTTTCCTTTTAGAAGTTTGAAGTTAGTTTCCAAATCCATCCTATTTTAAATTTGTATTATTTGGTTTGGCCAGATAGTGTCAAAATTACAACTAACTTCAAGTTAAATGTAATATAAATTTTATTCTCTAAATTGTCAGTAATGTTTTGTTAGGGCAAGGGAATTAATTTGATTAATAAATGAATGTAAGGCTATACTATATTTCTTTCTTCTAGCTACTGCACAACAAGGCAAATGTGAATGCTATAAATGAACATGGCAATACTCCACTCCATTATGCCTGTTTTTGGGGCAATGAACTGATAGCAGAGGTTGGTTGGATTTTTTTTATATGAAGCCGTTTTAAGTTGTTTGTTTTCATATGCTTGTTAAAAAAAGGTCAAAATTATTGAATTAAATCAGAGACCCTTACAAGTGTACATTTTCTGATGGACACGGTATTATAAGATACTCAACTAATTTGTTTTTATCTTATGTATCTTGATATTGACCATGACATTTACAGGACGAGTGTAAATTGAATAATTAACATCTGTATTCTTCCTACCCTAAAACCCCACAAGTTGTTCTAACTAAAAAAATCTTCATTCATTACCCAACTCCCAAAAGAGCAGTCAAAAAAACACAAAAATTCACAAGTGTAATTCAATGTTAGACCCAAGTTTATTAAAATATTAATATTAGTAATTATTTTTACTGAAACAAAGACCACAGTCAAGTAATATTTTTATCTTCTTACTGGAATAAATCAAATAAAAAAGTTGTAAGTTCATTTTCTAATCAAGAAGGTCTCTCTAAAATGCTACATACTTAGATATTTTCAAGGTAAAAGTATTGAAAAAATGTTCCCTCTTATTTAACGAAAATTAAAGCTCATTCTCACATACAAAGAAACCCTTTACTAGAAACATAAAGGAAATTCATTTTCTATAGTTATTTACCTTTAACCAACATGTATTTATTTATTTTTATTCATTCCCATTTTAAATGATGATTTAAAATAGCACCTAAATAGGGCATAACAAAAATAATAATGGCTGTTATGGCAGTTAAAATTTCTATTTCAATTTTTTTAAAGTAAAAGTTTTGATTGTTTTTTCATGAAAGGAATTAGTAAATTTTGGAGCCTTAGTCAGCATATGTAATAAATTTGGTGAAACGCCTCTTGATAAATGCAAAGTACACTTGGCCAAAAAATTGCAAGGTTGGTACAGTTAAATGATTTCAGTCAGTTTCAGTTAGTGCATGCTCATGTTGAATATGAGAAAAAAATTAGCTGTACATACTGCAATTCATTACTCTAGAGAGAAATATTTACATGGCATAATAATTTTCAAAGGTGTAGCTAATTTAAATTATCCATGAAAAGTTTTTTAAAATCCTTTGTATCATTTTTGTATGTAAAAGGAGATATATTGTCTAAATTTATTTTGAGTTTAAATTATAATTAAAAGTTAGGGAGCATATAGATATCAAACATAAGCTCTTGTTGATAATTGTTTATCTTTTGTTTAGAACAAGCTAAACTATGTGGCCAGGATTTGAGCAAAATTCCCTTCAAGGATAGAAGTTGGTTGGGATACAAAACAAGAAGTCGTAAGGGCTTGCTTTTCTCTATTATTAGTTGCTCTGTATATTATATAGACGTGATTTAGAGGTATTTCACTCTTTATTGCTCAATACATACTTGGAGGTTTGTCATAGGTAACACAATACACATACCTACTAAATACAGACGTTTGATTTTTTTTATATTTTCACACAAAACATAGTCATAATTAAGGTTTTTGACACAATTTAATTGGGCTCAAGTCTGTAAAAAGTTCTTGAGTACGCCCAACTCTAAAGGGTATCTGGCTCACGTTAGGAGAGTAAAGGCTATTTAGCATAATGCTGACCTTGTTCAGACCCTTCATATTCTGAGGTCAAAGAAACAGTTGAACTTTACATCATCTATCCTATGGACATATTTTTTATAGATACTCATATTCAAGATGTTAGAAAATGGATTCTTTGTACTCTCTTAAACACTTACAATTTTATGTTGACTTTTTTGTTAGGTGATGCCATTTTGTCACGCCACACAGGCATTGATATCAAGGAACTTCAGCTGGTTGGTCATATTGCTAAGACACACTCAGGCGAAGTGAGTCTAAACTATTATTTGCTAGAATCAGGGGCATCCAACATTCTAAAAATATATTTGTAGACTTTATTAATAGTATGGAATAGAGTGTTTGGATCATTGAGAGCACAACTGTTAAATCTAAAGTTTTGATGTGGGAAATCAGGCCTGAGTTTGCAACAGGTAAAGGTGACTGGGCATACTGCTGCCCACATCTTCCATTCATATGCCGAGGTCACTTGACCTGTACTGAGAAAAGAGCAGAGAAATTTTAACATCTATTGAATGTATTTCCTGCAATTAAGAGCATCAGAAACAGTATATAACCCTAGATGTTTTAAATCTACTAAATAAAAATGCATAAATCTCTTTACACGGACGTGTTGCCCCAGCATCTCTTTTATTTGAATTGTTCTTGTAAGTCCTGCTAGGATGGCGTCTTGATTAGGTGTTTATAATTAGGTGTCTATAATTAGGTGTTTATAATTTCAGACATGGAGAGGGTCATGGCAGTCCAATGATATAGTGGCCAAGATTCTTAGTATGAAGACAGTTTCAGACAGAAATATCAGGGACTTCAAAGAAGAATTTCCTAAACTAAGGTTTTATTTTACTCTTCCATATGACTGGTTGTTCAATTACATTTCTTTCAAATTTTGTTTGAAATAAAGAAAATAAAATCACCTCTTTTTTTTTTTCAGTTTATTTTCAGTAAAAAATGCTGTGTAATTAAAAAAAATAGATATTTCATTTTAATTAAACAATTTAAGAATATAAAAATATGTAAACCTAAATAAAGTAAAATCTGAATTAAAATGTTAATTAAAATGATTTTTTCCCTAGGATATTTAACCACCCAAATGTTCTAGCAGTTCTGGGGTGCTGTGCTCCAAAAGATCCACCAGATTTGGTTGTCATTAGCCAGTTCATGCCATTTGGGTCCCTCTATAACACACTACATGGGGAATCTGGTGAGTTTGATATGTGTACTGTAGGAACTTCATTAGAATTATTATCACAAATTTCCTTAGTTGATGATAACAACAAACTGCCATTTACTATGGGTTTTTTTTTTTTTTAAATATCTTAGTAAAATTTGTGTTAGGTGGAATGGTTTGACAAACATGTTGAGACAACAAGCTTAACCCATCTAACTTTATACACACCTTCATAATTGTTTAAAATTTTGTTGTGAAAAGCTGTCTCAAATTACGTGCTTCCTATAATTAATTTCTTAGAGTTAGTGCTCAATAGCTTATTTCTGCACAACTGATCCTTCAATTTTTTATTCCTTCTGGAAAACTCATAAAATTTGTTTTCAACTTAGGTGTCCGAACCCTGCTCGTGTTTAATAATGGTGAGGATTGTATGGCTACTCTAAATGTCATATTTTAAAATAATTGGTTCTGTTCTGTTAGTAATCGAGTGGATTATGTGGCATCAGCAGTCATGACATTCTAAAATATTTGGCTCAAACTACAGTACTAGAGAATTAGTGTGTTTTGAAACAGCAAAGCTGCTCATTTAACAGTGAACCATGCAACTCATTTCCTTTTTTTCTTCCAGTTTTTGTTTGGCTATTCTATACAATAAAACAATGTGAAAATCAATTTTTGTAAACCGATTCCTCAATTTTAACCTATCCATAATATTTGATACAAATCTTATAAACATGTGACTTTTTTTCTCTAAACTACATTTGCTTAAACATTCTATAAAATTTAAATCAGTTGATAGCCCTTGATTAGCTATCATCTCCCTATTTTTGTATTGTGAAGCCGTATGAATGTTAAAATCAGCTAATCTATGTAAAATGTATGAATTCTTGTAGGTATAGTGGTAGACCAGAACCAAGCATTGAGATTTGCCATTGATATTGCCAGGGGCATGGAGTTTCTACATTCTATGGAGCCCATCATCCCTAACTTTGTACTCACCAGTAAACACGTCATGGTGGGTAGACACTCTATTCTATTGTTTTATTTGTATTTTACTTGGTTTTTAGGTTCGCTATAAGATTTTTATAAAATTTGTGCTTGTTGTGTTACACATTTTTTATATAGATTTTTGAGCCACTTTGCAATAATTTTTATGCCCTTGCTAAAAAATATGTTTATTTCTAAGTAAACTTTGTAATATTTTATTTTATTTTTTGCTATAATTTTAAACACCAAATAAATATTTCCTATAAAATATTTTAAAATTTATTACACAAAAGACTAGAAGACATTTCTATGCTACTATAATTAGCTTCTTTTTATAGCCAAGCCACCAACCAATGATGTAGTGATATTTATTCAGGAGACATTAAAGCTTCACAAGTTTGATACAATATTATTATTATATTTTCATTGTTATTGATGTTTCTGATTTGAATGCTGCTTCTCTTTTACTGACAACTGAGTGGGTTTTTTAGATCGACGAGGACCTGGCCAAAATAAATGTGGATGACCCAAAGTACACGTCAGGGGACGCTACCCTGAATGGGGTAAACTGTCTGCACTTGCCTGCCCTTCTTTCTCCTGGGGTGTTCTTGCCTACTTGAGCATCTGTAGACACCCATTATCTACTAAAACCACTACTTTTTAGTGTTTCAACATTTTATACTACAGCTACTAATACAGATCTCCCTCAGAATAGTAGTGTTTTCATTTTTTTTTGTCACATATTTTGTATTGGTAGCTTTTTCTCCTTTTAACCCATTAAAATTATACAACCTGTACCAGGACATACAACAGAATAATGTTTCTGTTAATTGCCTTTCAAGTTTTAATTAGTGACTAAAAATGTAATTATAAATTAAGTAAATTAAGGTTTTAATTGCAATAAAATAATCTGGGTCATTGATAGTTGATTTTCATGTCAGGATTTTCACTTAAATAACTGCAAATAAATGTCCATCACATTATCAGGGGTATCAATTTTTTGCTCAAGTGACACCTGACAGTTTTTATTCACCTCTCTAGAAACTTTATTATTCTCATAGAACAAAATAATTAGCCTTTGTCAGATGCTGCAATGCTCAGGATATATTTACATGTTTCTCATTCTCTGTTAGTCAAAAGTAGTTAGTTGTGATGGGGACTCTCTTAACATTTCAAATATTAATGTAGGAGAATCAAGATAGTTGCTTATAATTTAGAGTAGCCTTTCACTGCTTCCTCTTTCATGGTTTAGCTACAAGTTAACAAAGCACTATAATTTTTTTTTTAAAGTGAAATACTACAAAATCCTATTTTTACTTTAGCTAGTGCTTATTTGCTACAGATATCTTGGTAAATGGTTTATTGTCTCACAGATACAAGTTAAGCTTGTGGGTATCTAGCTATCTATTAATGTACATACGCACTTTGCATTCTATCTTAGATTACTTTAATCAGCACTGTGGATGGATATAAAAATGTGTTTTTCAGCCTATTCAGCAGAAATTGTTTGCTGATGAAATGAGAAATAAATGTGTTCTAGAACTTTACTAATAAAATGTGAATGAAATTGTTTATAGATAAGACTGTTTAGCCTTTGGCATTGATTGTGAATATATTCAACATATTTTATAGTCAATAAGAACTAATTGAATTTTTTTTTTACTGACACTATCAGTGACCATTGGTCAGTTTGCAGTGGAGTAAATGCATGTGTAATGACCTTTCAAGTGTTGATGTAGTTATGTTGATCAGTTGAAATCATATTGAAAAGTTTTTGTGTGTGTGCTATGTTATGCTATACCAATCCATTTTATTGCCATTTGTTTATTGGTGCATTGAACGCTGTGTTGGTATATCCATTATGTAATGAATCTTTTATAATTTAATTTTGTTTTTTATAATTAATATTTACTATAACCAAAATTGTACTACAAGGAAAGTCGTGTTGGTACTTAAACATGCTATAAGGAGAAAATATATTATTTTAATAAATGTAATTAATTTAATCTTTCCACAAGAAAAAAATAGCTATTAGAAGTAATTGTTAACCCTAAACTGACTGTCTTTGATTGTCTACTTTATTAAAGATTGATGAGGATCTGACAGCCAAGATTAACATGGCTGACTACAAGTTCTCCTTCCATGAGAAGGGGAAATTGTATTCCCCTGCTTGGTGCGCGCCTGAAGGTAAGCACATTAATTATGTACCTTTGTGGTCTAATTACTAATTACTTCACAAAGTAACTGACCTGCTCTTAATATGACTCGTCCACAAGCTAAAGAACCTATTTCTGCTATTAAAAAATCCTATAGTATTCACTATATCAGAGTGGTGGCAGATTTATTCAGAGTAAGCTTACTTTAATTATTCATTATAGGCCTCCTGCCCTGCCCTTACCCCTGTCCCTAGAAATACATTACAACACAGCTTGTGAACAGTTCCATACTGGACTTTGGCCTCTATCCAGCACTGTTAACATCTATTTGCACTTACTAGGTCTTACTTAACCAACCCTGGTCTTCTTTCTGCCGCTTCGGCAACCAAAATTGAAACCAAAAATGTAATTCTTAGCACTACTTTGGACCTGAACAGCCAAAGCTATTTAGACTTTGGCCGAGAATATTATTGTCACTATTCAGAATACTTTAGTCTTTATTAAAAATACCATTGTCACTATTGAAGATACCATTGCCTTTATTAAAAATGCCATTACCAAAAACGAGGTCCTACAAAATAAAATTCCCTCGTTCCAGCCTTACAGAGAGCCCCTGATGACATCAATGTGAGAGCCGCTGACATGTGGAGCTTTGGAATCCTGCTGTGGGAGCTGGAGACAAGGGAGGTGCCTTTTGCTGAGCTGGAGCCAATGGAGATTGGGATGAAGGTAAGGACTCAGCTCATTGTGTGGCTGGCAGGAAAAGTTTTTTGATAGCTGATAGAATCATTCATATTTCACTAACCAACAGCTTATAATGAAGGTGTATACAATTACAGAAATGCATTTTCTATCATTGCAAAGTCCTTTCTTTGAAAAAAAAAGTGTTTACCCTACTTTATAAGAAATTGGGGGTTGTCCATAAATGATGATCACCTGGGGAGAGGAAGTCATGGCATTGTGCTACTTTTGTGATAATATGTAGATCATAAAATAAAAATATCATTTTGTTAGAATTGTGGTATTTTGTGGGGTTGGAAGGGGGATGAACTTTGTCAGTTTGGCTAGTGGTGAGTGGATGTTTAAAAATAGCTGGTGGAGGGTACACATTCTGCACAAATAGTCAGTTATTGAAGACCCTCTCATGTGTGTATATTTTGATGACCAATATGTGTGTATATTTTGATGACCCTCTAATTTGTGTATATTTTGATGACCCTCTCATGTGTGTATATTTTGATGACCCTCTCATGTGTGTATATTCTCTCAACCAGGTTGCGCTAGAAGCCCTGCGTATCTCCATCCCACCCGGCATCTCCAACCACATCTCCCGGCTCATCAAGATCTGCATGAACGAAGAGCCGGGGAAACGGCCACGCTTCGACATGGTCATCCCTATCTTAGAGAAAATGAAGCTGTCCAGCTAAGTTAGTGGTGCTTGTCACCTTCACGGCAGGTGTGAAAAAATATGTTGTATGCAGTCCTGTTATCTCAAGATTGTCTGTTGCCAAAATGAATCGTTGAACTTGCTCATGCACTGTAACATCAGACTATGCATGCCCATTTGTTCATTTGAGTTTGTAAGATCATCAAAAGTGTATCCAACTTTTTATCATAGGTATAATACGACAAACAAATGGTCATTTGTTGTTAATGTAAACAATATGCAGAATCTATTGCTACTTTCAAATATCTTTAAATATTATATTCTGTTGTAAACTTTTTAAGTGTTCATTTGCACTACACAAGTTAAGGTGTGTCTTCCATTTTATAGTACTTGTCTTAAACCTCTTTGTAAACTTTATCCTGAAAATGCTTTAAAATTTACACATGATGAAATTGAACTTGGTTTATATTGTCCAAATTTACAAATATTAACTAGGGCATGCAGGAACTATAGACTCAAACATTGTAGATCTTGGGGGAGTTTTTTCCCTTTCACTATTTCAGTGGGCTACTATACACAGCTTTAACTTTGACCAGATTTTATACAAGCCCTAGACCTCGCCCGTATTAGTATTGAGAGCTTACATTTGGTGGTTTGGTGTGAGTCTGCTGCAAAGTGGGGTTTTAATGCTCACTCTAGCATACACAGTTATTTGACATATAGGATATACCAAGTCATAAGTCATTTTTACCTTCTGTTAAATTTTTACATGCAAGTAGAGATCCCAAAATATTGTTGTCTGTTGATCAGTTTTCTTACTTTTTTTTTGAAAAAAAAAACCCAAATTACTTATGAATAGCATCTAAGCAACCATTATATCATTTATTTTACATCTTTGTGATACTTACCTCCCTTTGAATGTTAAAACTACCAACATCTGTGTTAATTCCCTTTACCTGAGTTCTTTATTATCTGACTAGGATCCAAGGGACCACTGATGTTGGAACAATTAATTCATGTTAAAGCTCTCCTTTTCAGGATCAATTAATGTAAATTCTAAAGTAATTAATTACAAAAGTAAGACTGGATGCTGCTAATGGGTATCGAAGCAGCGATTTCATTTCATAATCCAGTGAGATTAGGTAGTTCATGACATTTGTGGTCAGTTTTTTGTAAAATAAACAATACAGTTATCAAGTTCTTTATATCTTTCCTACTTAAAGTTTAATATTGTTGTAAGCTGTAGCAGTATAAAATGTAAAATCATATGAAATTTATAGATCTGGCACTATTATTATGCCTCATATAATGTTCATATCAGTTGTAAAATTGTGAAGGCAGATTATATCATGAGAAAAAGCCAATTTTATGCCTTTTCATATGCAATATATACCATTTGTAAAACTATATTGATTATAACATAGCACCTAGAATTTTAAAATTAATATTAATTGAGTCAGACACTATGTTGTATAATTTGTGTTTTCAGTGTTTTAGATTTGACTGTACAAATATTTTATTTATAGAAGTTAGATGTGTTCAGAACAGTTTTGTGTCAGTGTTAATATATTTCTCAAAGTGGCCTAGATAATATTTTACTCTTAAATATTTAATTTTATAATGCCTATATTTTATATTACATATATGAATGCATTTTAAACTCTGTAGCTGAAAGATGCATGGTTTTTACATTTGGTTGTCATATTATCTTCAGCATAGTTTGTGTGGGTGTGTGTGGATAATCAAAGTTGAACAACTGTTGAATGATGAGTATCATTTTACATTAAGTGCGCTCAGGTATGCACTATTTGTTTCGGTGCAATTGTTGCACTGGTTTTTGGTCCCCATAATGTTCAGGCTTTAAAATAAAACAATTTTTTGTTATTGTCAATTATTGTAGCAACTGCACATGCAAAGTAAAAATTAGGGGACATATGCAGTTTTTTAAAATATGGAAAATTTAGTTGTGGGCGGGGTTTACTAAATGATTTTTTTATATATAACATTTTCTAGTCAATTATAAATTTAGTATTGCATTCTTTTAAAGTTGCAAACAATATATGAATTGAAATACTTTACTGTGTAGAATTTTTTTTTTTAAGTGTTACAAAAGAAAGCACAATACAAACATTGTATTTTGCTCTGTTTGCACAAGTTTTTCTACCTTATTTACACATTTTAATGAAATAATCAATTAAGAAAAGAAATGAACTACCTTAAATCTACAAAATTCGTCTATATAATTAGAATAAGTTTGACTTTTTTTTTTAAATTGCAACATTTGTGTGATTAAATGTTCTTTTTTCACTAAGCAATAACTTGAATTCTCATGGTGCTGTACTTTTATCTATTTATATAAATCTATATCATGATATTTTATTGACCTGGCTTTTGACTGTAGCTGCCAGCCTAGTTGTGTTATATTGCCTTCTAATTTCTGCCTGCTCTCACAGGGAGGCTGTGTATGCCTTAACATAGACGTCTGTACATCATGTATTGCTGTTAGTGGAGAATACAATTTTATGTTTGCTGGCTTGTCACTAGTTTTTTTAATTCTTTCTTTAATTGATGTTGTGTGGTAATGTCTCAATAATCTTGTGTGGCAGTGGAGGATGGGCTGTGGGGAGGACTGGAGTGTAGACTACTATAAAATTATTCTGAAACCCTGCATGCTTTGGTAGAATAGTATTAGCATTTCGTTCCCTATAAAACCTGTTAACAATTAGGTGTGCTAATGTGATTTGATGTAACAAATCTGGGATGTTTCATTGTAAAGAATCCCAGTGCCTATCAACCATGCAACAGAACAGAAAAGCTCACGGACCGAAGTTTCAAGAAAAAACTTATTTATTTATAACATGTGGGGGGTCTTTAAAACGGCATCTCCGTTGGGTGCAGAAGTTTGTGTGTGTGTGTGTGGGGGGGGGTGTCTTTAAAACGGCACCTCCGTTGGTTTAGGGGGGGGGGGGGGTGTCTTTAAAACGGCATCTCCGTTGGGTGCAGGAATTGTGTGTGTGTTAGGGGGGGGGGTCTTTAAAACGGCATCTCCGTTGGGTTGGGGGGGGGGGGTGTCTTTAAAACGGCATCTCCGTTGAGTTGGGGGGGGGGGGTCTTTAAATGGCACCTCTGTTGGGTTGGTGGGAGGGGGGTGAGCCTTTAAAACGGCATCTCCGTTGGGTGCAGGAGAATCTCGTTGACGGCCACGTGACCGGGCTGGGTGACAGCGTAGAGCACAGCACGTGCGACGTCAGAGGGCGCTAGAAGCTTCTCGACGTGCTCACCAGACCTGAAGATTTCAGCAACCTGAAACACACACACACGTTTCACATATGTTGGTATACACAAACAACGGTAATTTTTGTTTTTAGCAACACACACTTTTCACATATGTTGGTATACACGTAACAACGGTCATTTTTGTCTCAACAACCTAAAACACACACGTTGCACATATGTTAAAAAAAAAAAAGCAAAAAAAAAAAAAAAAAAAAAAAAAAAAAAGGTATACACGTAACGTTATTTTTGTTTACTCCCAGTTTCTGTAAAGGCTGCATAAAACAGGCTGAGAGCTTTAAAGCCCAAATACAAAAATAAAATAAAAAAATAACCGGCTTTTGTGACTGGCCTAGGGCCTAAGAGATATCGATTTTTTTTCATAAATTTTGGTATTAGCTTTAGCTGTTGTTCATTAATTCACAAATTCTGAATTGTTGATAAGTAGAAAATAAAACAATTAGATAGCGGCGTATGCTAAGTCGCGGGTCAGCTCGTTGTAAATATTTTTCATCGCTTGTTTCCCTTTAGAAAATGCATAATTGTATAAAAATATAAATGCATGCCATACTTTTCAGCTCCCCCAGCCCGCATATATCGCTTGTGTCCAAAACCTTTCCAACAGCTTTACTATTGACGCCCCTAACATTTTCCCTAAATCATGTCACTATCATACGCAGATTAATTTATTACCGCACAAAAAATTAAACATCAATAAACAAGTCTTTTTATTTTAATTAAATAACTCACTCACATAGTAGCTTCCCCTTATGAAAAATTTAATAGCGTTTAGTTCCCCTTAATAAAAAAAAATTACCTCTATGTGCATAACGTTGCAAATTTAGCACACCGAATGGTTTATGTGACGTTACACTGACATTTATAGACCCACGCGAACAAAACAGAACTTGATTCTTAATTTATTCCCCGATATTATGCCTCGCGCCTGCATTTATTATTATGCATTCATTGCTTCAGCTTTGTCTATGAATACAAGTTATAGACGCTATAGACAATTTGCATATTAGAGGGAGAAAGAAAAAACCCACACTAATTCTGTTAGAAGGACAGTCAAAAGATAGATAAAAAGGTATTCGGCGAAACAGTATTCGGTGTAAGTGGTCTTTGGTATAGGTAAATACCCACAACTGATCAACAAAGTATAAACGAATGACCAACGGAGATATTAAAAATGTGATCAACGGAAGTAAAAGCAAATAACACAGATATCTACAACATAATTATTAGTAGCCCAGTATCAGATACATTATGTAGTTATCAGTTTTTAAACTACCCAATAAGTCAACTAGCACCCATTTTATCAACTAGCACCCATTAAATCACGTACCTCCTCATCTATCCTTGGCCCCCATGATGTCTCAACCTTCCCCGGCTGTATACTGGTCACCCGTACCCCGAGTTTCGCCACTTCTTGTCTTAGGGCCAGGGTGACACCCTCAACAAAATATTTGGTACCAGTGTACACGCCAAGTCCAAGAATAGCCTGGTAAAATATTACAAAATAATTTAAAAATTACATTTATCTAAATCAACATATAAATAACTAATTCTTTTGAAAACCTTTTTTTTTTAAAATAATACTTCAAAATATTTAGTTTTTAAACGTTAAATTAAAACGAAAATTAAATGCCCATAATTTGACAATTTTCTCACTCTTACCTTTCTGCCAGCATCCGACGATATGTTGACAATATTGCCAGATTTTCTTTCTAACATGCCTGGTAGGACTGCCTTTATTCCGTGAAGAACACCCTTATTTTTAAAAAAAATAAAGATAAACAGTATCCTAATATAAGCTATACATCTTAAGATGACTCTTAACTGTCGCCTATTTCCTTTTTTTTACAATGCATGTATATATAAGAAAAAGTTCAATTAATCGAAAATATGTATCACGTATTGATTTGAAATAGTTTCCTTACCTTACAATTAACGTCTATCATTTGGTTCCATTCATCCAGTCGCAGACTTTTGACCATCGTGTCTGAAACAGTTTCCTTACCTTACAATTGACGTCGATCATTTGGTTCCATTCATCCAGTCGCAGACTTTTGACCATCGTGTCTGAAATAGTTTTCTTACCTTACAATTGACGTCGATCATTTGGTTCCATTCCTCCAGTTGCAGACTTTTGACCATCGTGTCTGAATTAGTTTCCTTACCTTACAATTGACGTCGATCATTTGGTTCCATTCATCCAGTCGCAGACTTTTGACCATCGTGTCTGAAATAGTTTCCTTACCTTACAATTGACGTCGATCATTTGGTTCCATTCATCCAGCTGTAGACTTTTGACCATCGTGTCTGAATTAGTTTCCTTACCTTACAATTGACGTCGATCATTTGGTTCCATTCATCCAGTCGCAGACTTTTGATCATCGTGTCTGAAATAGTTTCCTTACCTTACAATTGACGTCGATCATTTGGTTCCATTCATCCAGTCGCAGACTTTTGATCATCGTGTCTGAAATAGTTTCCTTACCTTACAATTGACGTCGATCATTTGGTTCCATTCCTCCAGTCGCAGACTTTTGACCATCGTGTGGAACCAGACGCCAGCGTTGTTGACGAGAACATCCACGGGTCCAAAGGTCGCCTCAGCCTGGTGTATCAGGGCCTGAACCTGTGGTCATTAGCCAGTTAATTAATGATCTATCGTAAACCTGCAGTCATTAGCCAGTTAATTAATGGTCTTTTGTAAACCTTCAGTAATTAGCCAGTTAATTAATGGTCTATCGTAAACCTGCAGTAATTAGCCAGTTAATTAATGGTCTATCGTAAACCTGCAGTAATTAGCCAGTTAATTAATGGTCTATCGTAAACCTGCAGTAATTAGCCAGTTAATTAATGGTCTATCGTAAACCTGCAGTAATTAGAGTTTCTTCCAGCCATCTCTTCGGGGGTGCGAAGCCCCCCCGAAAATTTTTTACCGCCCCCCTCGACGAACGAAATGAAATTTATATAATTTATATAAAAAAATATATACTTTTAACAGTGTCCGCCCCCCCCCCCCCCCCCGAAGAAAGTCTACCGCCCCCCCCCCGAAAATTTCAAGTGCCCCCCCCCCCCCCCGGAGAAAAAGTCTGGAAGAAACACTGGCAGTAATTAGCCAGTTAATTAATGGTCCTTCGTAAACCTGCAGTAATTAGCCACTTAACTAATGGTCTATTGCATGGGTTCCCAACCTGGGGGTCGCGACCCCCTTGGGGGTCGCGAAGGGCTTTTTGGGGGGTCGCCAACTGGTAGACTAAACTCTAGCAATGAATAAAAAACATAAATATTTAGAAAAATATTTGAAATTCGGCATTACTAACATCACCGGAAATGGAATAGAGAATAAACAATGTGTACTGTACAAAGTTGTTCTTAGTCAGGAGTCTATGCAAACTTCCAAACGTCAATTTGAGACGAGTCATTCGGAACACACGAAAAAAAGATATGTAGTTTTTTCGTCGGCATGAAGCTAGTTGAAAACGTCAGAGACTTTATCGAACAGAACGTTTTCACCAAGAAAACACAGCATTAGTGCAAGCATCATATGAAAAAGTATTAGAAATTGCCAATCAAAAAACCTCTCACACAAAGGAGAAAATCTCATTAAACCATGTATGCTGAAGATGGTAAAATTAATTCTTGGGGATTCCAGTGCAGTAAAGATGCAACATATCTCTGTCTAATAATACTATGCAGCGGCTTATTTTAAATGACAAATTTAGAATGAAATCAAGCTTTCACCGTTGTTTGATTTTCAAGTTGACGAATCGACAGACGTGAGTTTGTGTTCGCAGTTGCTTGTCTTTGTGAAATATATTCATTCAGATGTTAGCAAATAAGAGTTGATGTTTTGTGAAGATATTATGGAGAAAATAAATACGTTTTTTCAAACTGGAGGATTAAAATGGGAAAACGGCTGTGGGGCTTGTACTGATGGTGCGTCATGTTTGGGTCAAAATGGAAGTTTCAGAAAAAAAGTAAAAGGTAAAAGATTTAGCTACCTAATGAAGGTGAATCCACTGCATAATTCACATATGCACTCGCCAGCAAGACTTATCCGACTCCATTGCTAATAAAAGTCGTAAATCATATTAAATCTGGAGCCCTAAATACCTGTCTGTTTCAAGATCTGTGCAAAGACATGAATAAAGATCACGAGGTTCTACATTTCAGTACGCTGGCTGTCAATAGGAAACGTCAATCTTGTTTTTGATTTGAAAGCTGAAATCAAGATAATCTTGGAAGTGCAAGGAAACAAGACCTTTTGATATACTTTAACGACATGGCGTGGTTGTAGAGAGTATCATACCTAGCAGACATATTCGAACATCAACATAAGCTTAACCTGATAAAGGAACGAATATTATCTCTTTTTATGATAATATCTTGGCATTTTAATCAAAGCTGCAAAATTGTCGAGGAAAAATAAATATTTGAAATACTGCCATGTTTGAGAAACTCTGCAGTGTGGTGTGATAGATAAAATTTTTAAAGGATTCTGTGCATCTTGAATCTCTTGACAAGAACTGCGGCGTTATTTTCCCCGAGCTGAAAGAAGAAGAATCTGCATTGTCACCCATTCTCTGCTTTCCTTGATGTTACCAGCATTGCCGATGAATAACAAGATGAATTCTTAAATTTGCAAAATTTAATTGTTAATGCTAGTTAATGCTTGTTAATAGCATGTAATTTTGCTCATCGTATTAAAACAGTTATCAAGAATAATTCATATTGAAAGTCTACTAGAAAATATTAATTTAGTGCTTATTTTTTTCTTTACTAATTTCGACTTGTTAATTATATGGGGGTCGCGGGTCACTTACGTTTTATGAAAGGGGGTCGCCACTCGAAAAAGGTTGGGAACCACTGGTCTATTGTAAACCTGCAGTAATTAGCCAGTTAATTAATGTTCTTTCGTAAACCTGCAGTAATTAGCCAGTTAATTAATGGTCTTTCGTAAGCTTGCAGTGGTTACAGTAATTAGTCAGTAAATTAATTGTCTTTCGTAAATCTGCAGTGATTACAGCAATTAGCCAGTTAATTAATGGTCTTTAGTAAACCGATAATTGTTACAGTAATTAGCCAGTTAATTAATGGTCTTTCATAAACCTGCAGTGGTTACAGCAATTTGCCAGTTTATATTAATTATATTTCGTAAATCTGCAGTGGTTACTGTAATTAGACAGTTAATTAATGGTCTTTAGAAATCACAATGTAAAATTTGTACTAAATTTTAGTTTAGTCGCACAACGCCTACTCAGTAACTTTTTCTGTTAGCTACTATATGAGACACAGAGAAGGTTGTGGATGATTCTGTTTTTAAACGGACCATTTTTTTTTTTTTTTTTTGAGTTCGTGCCATGATTGGCAGGAGAAAAGGCCGTGACACGGTTCCGAAAGGATAGTACCAAAAATGTCAGCACGAAAAGGCAGTACCAGAGAGGCATGCGGTACCTCATATGCCTAGGTCACAGAAATAGATGAGCTCTACTTTATTTGCCCCGTAGACCGCCAGGTTTGAAAGGAGACTTTACCAAATAGGCAGTGACTGGCAATGACAGTACCGAAGTGGATAGTACCAAAATGGGAAGTAATAAAACGAGGCACTACCAAACACCACAGTACAAAATATGACAATACCACACACCAGCATCGCTCGGTACAGTCTATAAAAAAATTCCATTCAAATCCTCTTCTCACCTCCTCCATGTTGGTAACATCCGTCCTAACCCCAACGGCCTGTCCCCCACCGTCACGTATAGAGCTGACCACACCCTGAAGCTTCTCCACGCTCCTGGCGCCCAGTGCCACCCTGGCGCCCTCTCGTGCTAGAAGTATCGCGATTTCTCGTCCAATCCCGTTCGAAGCTCCCGTCACAACAACCACTCGACCTGCTAGCGACACTGTTGAAATAAACAATCCGTTTTTTTTTTTTACAATTAGTTCTTTTTGTTCGCAATAAGACTGAACTTTTTTTTAAAGACAACAAACTCAAAGATAGAATGCAATAAACAGCATGTAAGTGACCCTCCATACCATCCCCCAGCCCCCACATGCCGTGGTCAAGAAACAGATGAACTCTACTTCATCTGCCCTATCAATCTTTAGGTCTGAACGGGGGGGACTTAACATTTAAAAAAAAAACATTTACGATGACCTTAAATTCACAATTAAAAACGGCTTTCAAATTTATCTACGTCAAAAAAAAAATGTAACAACGAACACATTTAAACAGACTTACAGTAAAATCTACAATTGAATACTGTTTAAATAACAGCAGTTACACACTAAATAAACCGCTATAAAAATGTTAAAGTAAATTTTTTTTTAATAATACATGTGGTTAGAGAGCACTGAGACAATAGAAAACAGGATAGATCTAACCAACTTACTTTGAGTCTAAGTCCTATCCCAGTGTTTCCTTAAATCAAACGTAAACTCGGCAATGTGCTGGGCTATGATATATATGAGTGACACAGGCTGCTACTTACAATAATGTCATGTAAAACTATTCAGCTGTAATTTTTGTTAAAGCTTAGACGGAATGATTTAATCATGGATGATGAACAGCTGGGATCATTAGGGATTAATCTACATTATTAGTTGGCCCTTGATTAGCATCTTCATTCAATATGTGGCCCATATTAATTATATTTATAACACAACGAGATTATTTAGCATTTCATTATTAAACACGTGTATCTTAAAAGTATCTTTAATAATAATAGACACTTATTTAATATTTCCATTAGCTTTTTTTGTTAACAAAACATTAATTTCTAATTTCCTTTCATTATGGTCAGGTGATCCTTGATTGGTCAAGTCATCGTTTTATGCCATATTGTAAAACAGAGGAGTAGCGACCCTTCCCGGCGCCCGGGGACAAACTTTCTATTTGGCGCCCCATTCGGGAGCAGCCTTTCAACTTTCAATTTGCACCCCCCACCCATATATATTTTATATTTATAATGCAAAAATACAGTTAAAATGAGATTTTAATTTGTTCTTCCAACCCATTTTGACGCTCGGGGACATATGTAACCCCCCCCCCCCCTTCCCCCCCCCCCCCCGCCTCGCTACGCCTCTGTTGTAAAATTTATTTATTGTTTTAAATTTTATTATTTTTAATTACGACTGCTATCATTTTTCTTAGATTAATAGTACGTAACTCAGTAAAAATAACTAATCATTTAACATTTTCACGATTTTCTCCCTTAGAATACACCTAAAATAAGAACCAGATTTGTCATCAAATATTTTCGCTCTTTTTGTCTGATTTCTTAACATCATTATACTTATAAACATTGATTTTTTTTAACTAACAGAAAATTGACACGTGGGGGAAAGTTATCGTGTAAGCAAAAAGCTAGATTTATTTGTTTTCTACAACATTTAAGCAGTCATCTTAGCCCAAAACAGAGATTTTATACTTATTTCGTTGAACAAAATATTTAATCGAGAGAAGTGGATCTGTTAAAGTTACTATAAATTCTATAATTGTATAAATTAGATCAAACCCTTATGTATCAATCATTACTATTTAATTTAACGTCAGATTTGAATACGTGCGTGTATGGTATGTGGCCTACTACCTAGGTCGCCCTAACACAGCGATCACAAAGATCCGCTAAAATAGCGCAGTGTCCCAGCCAAACCGAGATCTCGCGCGACGCGAGAGAGGGCGAGACTTGGCTCCCCGTGTGTCTTCCATTCGCACTGTGATTAATGCTCAAAATATTGTTCGTTTTATTGCGTTAAAAAATACACTCGATCAAACATTATTGAATATTGAGTGGAATGGTATTAACTTTTGAATGATTTAAAAACTATAATACACAAAAGGTTGTATTTTTAATTGGCGTAAAAATGATTTTTGTGAATTCTTGAAGTTAACTTTGTGATGCAGAAGATTTTTAAAAACTGATTCTTTGGACGTCAATTAGCGGGAATAGATCAACGCGTCTCAACATGGTAAGTGACATCTCTAATTAATTTCTTTAATCCGCCGTGGATTAACGTTTTGACATGTGGATTATCAGCAACAAGTATGTTGTGTTGCAGTGTAGCAGACGACTTAGGCTCACTGTCAGGCAAATATAAATCCGTGGTCTAATTGGACTCGTGTACATAGGCTGATCTAGGGGAGGGCGTGTTGTTTTTGTGTGTGGCCTAGCGATAGAGCGTTAGACATCTGTCCCGAATGTCTCGAAATCGAATCCGGGTTCCAGATAATAGAATCTCCACCCAGCTCTGATGGGTACTAAACTCGAGATGGGGAAAGTAAAGGCTGACCACACTATCCCTTCACATGCCGAGGTTACAGAAACAGGTGAACTCTACTTCACTTGCCCCCTAAAACGCCAGGTTTGAAAAGGAGCTTTACAAGCACAAGTAACACAAGTTACACAAGAATGCGTTACGTCATTCCGATCCCTACTTGCCCCCGCCGACAGTTTCAAAAAGGGAACTTGACTATAGGGTATAGGCAGATCTTGGGGTTACGTGAGCTGGTGGGGGGGGGGGGGGGGGGTTGTCAACACGTCCAGCTCCTCCCTAAAAATGTTATAAAAGTTCCTCTGCTCTCAATCTATCAATATATATATATATAATTCTCATCTGGGAGACGTTAGAAAACAAGCTGCAAGCGCGCCTTACAGTCCCCTCTCTTTCTCACTATCACTACCACCCCCACCCCACCCCCATATGGTCTGGTGAGATGTGGTCACGCTAAATGTTTACAAATCGTAGAGCCGGGTTTAGTGACGGCTATTAGGGGCAGATATTATGTTTGAATCGATTTTAAACTTACAGGAGGTAACTAAGAGGAGGCTGCTTTCACGGGTGGGGGGGGGGGGGGGGGTGTAGGGTCGGGGTTAGGGGAAAGGGGGGTGGGGGTTAGTGTTTTAAAGCAAATATTTTCAGTGGCAGCATTGGTACTGTCGAATTCACAAATTATGAATTACTGAAAAGTAGAAAATAAAACAACTAAATAGCGGCGTATGATACGCCGCGGGACGGCTCGTATTTTATAATGTAGAATTGTGCAGGCTGAGGAACATGGAGTCTAAGCATATATATATATATATATATATATATATATATATATATATATATATATATATATATATATATATATATATTTATGTATATATATATATATATATATATATATATATATATATATATATATATATATATATATATATATATATATACATATATATCACCTGCTCTCTCTAACGAGGTTAAAATATTAAATCCATCTGTGCTCTAGTATTAGCCTACCCGTAATCCGTCTTGGGTTCGCAAAAAAGTCCCGAGTTCGAACTCCGAGACAGACTGGGCTCGTTAGCTGGGGGACAGCAACCAATCTAGGAGCGAAAATACCGAAATGAAACAGGATTAACAATATGATTATCAACTGCAATTTCCTTTCGGCAGATTATGCAACCGCAGCTGTTAGCAAACGTAATGTTTAGCGTTTATTTAAACTTTATACCATATCGAGAAAAGGACAACGATCCATGATCGACCCAAGTTGAGAAAGGAACTCACAACAAAGTTCGTCTTAACTTTAATTTAAATCACTCTAACCCAGCCCAAGCTTTAAACGATACAAATAACAATAGCTATACTTCATACTTTATTTACTTCGTACACCAAGGAAATATACAATAATCCATGCTGGTGATGTAGGTTTGTAATGACTGCGTTTTATTTTAAATTTAACAAATCATATACACTTTTTATTGTATTCTGAGTTTATATGTGATTTGTAGGGTTTATCATGCTGAATCTAAATAATGCCCGGGCTTTTATTCATTTCAGTAATTAGGGTAATTAAGCTAATGAACGCCTGTTGTTTCAGTACGGTTTTGTCAACTACGCCCTTGAGCTGCTGGTCATCAGGAATTTTGGGGAGGAGGCTTGGAAGCAAATCAAGTAGGGAATGTCTGGTGTTTATACTGTCTAGTGGTGTCTGGTGTATATACTGGCTTGTTTTGTAGAGTTCGGTGTAAGGTGTTGTCTAGTGTCTTGTGGTGTCTGCTGACTTCTGTCTTGGATATCTGTGGTTTATATTTGCTAGTGGTGTCTCATGTCTTCTGTTTAGATATGTGTAGTTGATACTGTCTTGTGGTGTCTCATGTCTTCTGTTTAGATATGTGTACTTCATACTGTCTTGTTGTGTCGGTTGGCTTCTGTATTGTAGAATATGGTGTAAGGTGTTACCTAGTGCATTGTGGTGTCTAATGTCTTCTGTTCAGAAACCTGTGATTTATACTGTCTTGTTATATCTGTAGTATAAACTGTCTTGTGTTGTCTGGTGTCTTGTGTCTACTGTCTTAGAACTCTGTGATTTATACTGTCTTGTTATATCTAGTATAAACTGTCTTGTGCTGTCTGGTGTATTGTCTACTTTCTTAGATATCTGTGGTTTATATTTTCTTATTTATCCTGGTGTCTTTTGTCTTAGATATCTGTGGTTTATACTGTCTTGTGGTGTCTCTTGTCTTATGTCTTGTAGATTCTGGTGTAAAGTCTAGCTTTGTGTTGTGTCTTGCGGTGTGTGATGTACTGTGGTATATTCTCTCTACTGGCGTCTGGTGGTGTGTGGTATTAGGTGTCTCGTGAAATGTGGTGTTTCGTGGTATGCGGTGTCTTGCGGTTCTGGCGTTTTGTGGAATGGTGTGTCTTGTTGTGTGTTGCGCGTTATGGTGTGCGGTGTGTTGTGGTGTGTTTTGTTGTGGTGTGTTACACACACAAACCTAGTAGCACACTAACACACTCACGCACACACAAACAACCCACACATTGCGTCAGTAAATCGAATGACCTCTCGGAATTTTCTCATTACAAAAAAAAGTCTGGAATTAAACACACACACACACACAATAAAAAATAAAAATAAAAAACCAGCCTCCGAAGTTCCTATTTGTAGAACGTTTTGATAGTCAAAACTCACCCGGCAATTGTGAAAATCAGCGTGAACAAATCTTTACCGGAAACAATAATACGAAACGAAAAAACAACAAACAATGCCACGGCACATCAACAATCTGTAGACCACCGTAAAAAAAATCTGTAAATCTGACATGAACAAATACACCACTTGACGTGGATGAACTGTTATGTTTGTTTTTATACCTGGTACGGTACAGGAATTGAAATAGCTAAGAAAAATACAGGTGATTGAAAAGAATGTAGGCTAATTAAAATAGCTGATGCCGTCTTAAATAAAACACCATTTAGCGGGTACTGCAGCGGTGTAGGAAAGATTATGTGCTGATACACTAGCTTTTGTTTTGTTTGTGTTGCCGTCATTGTTACTGTTACATTTGTATTATGTTGATGACATCCCTGTATCCGTAACATTTATCGTATGTTGTTGCTGTCACTGTTTCTGTAATAATTGTATTATTTTGATGCTGTCAATGTAAATGTAACATTTGTTTTCTTTTGTTGCCGTCACTGTGTTTATGACATTTGTCTTATTTTGTTGAACTGTTGCTATCGTAAGATTTGTCTTATTGCGATGTCGTTATTGTTGTGCTAACGTTTGTATTATCGGAAATTTGTCTGTGATAAATGAACATTCATCCTAAGATAAGTAATTAGGGAACATTTGTGAAATTGAAATGACGTAACTATGATTATTGTGCTGACGTCACTGCTTGTGTGACCGTACAGGCAGGAAGCGTACCTGGACATGGACGGAGACTTCCTGGTCAGACAGGTGTATGACGACAGTGTCTCGTATGATTTGGTCGGTGCCGCCTGCAAGGTGCTCAGTAAGTTCCAGACGGTTTGGTTGATGGGTTGTGGGGTCATGGGGTGGGGGTCATAGGGTGGAGTCATGGGTGGAGTCTTTGGTGGAGTCGTGGGTGGGGGTCATAGAGTGGGGGTCATAGGGTGGGGGACATAGGGTGGGGGACATAGGGTGGGGGTCATAGGGTGGGGGTCATAGGGTGGGGGTCATAGGGTGGGGGACATAGGGTGGGGGACATAGGGTGGGGGACATAGGGTGGGGGTCATAGGGTGGGGGTCATAGGGTGGGGGTCATAGGGTGGGGGTCATAGGTGGAGTCGTGGGTGGAGTCATAGTTAGAGCTGAGGTGGAGTCATCGTGAAGGCATAAATGAAGTCATTGATTGAGTCATGAGTTGAGTCTAGGATGGAGTTATAAGGTAGAGTCATAGGGTGGAGTCATATGGGGAGTCATAGAGTGGAGTTATGGGGTGGGGGTCATAGGTGGAGTCGTGGGTGGAGTCATGAGGGGGTCATGGGTGGAGTCGTAGGTGGGGTCGTAGTTTGAGTGGTGAAGATAAGAGTGAAGTTGTGTGTGGAGACGAGGTAGATGTGTGAATTAGGTGGAGTCGAGAGAATATGGGATGGAATTTTGGGTGGATTGTGTGGAATTGGGGGTAATTTCTATGGTGGAGCTTTTGGTGGAGCCATAGATTGAACCATGGATAGTGTCAAATGTGATGTGGATGGAGCGGAATTGATGGAGTCGCTTGTTGATTAAAGGTGGAGTTTACGGTAGTTGTAAGTCGAGTGTGGGAGCTGGGATGGTGGTGAAAAGGACAGTCGTTTATTAAATTACGTTTAATGACTTCTTTGTTAACACATAAAAAAGTGTGCGAGTCAGCTGCAAGATACAGTAAAAATTCATTCAAAATAAAAAATAAAATAAAAATAAACTGTAAGTTTTAAACTCTAAATCTAATCCTTATTGAAGTACTGAACATATGCTTTGTCCCTGTTGTTTACACAATATAATCATCTTACCCCCCCCCCCCCCCCCCAACAGATGTTGATGCCGCCACCGTCCTCCAACTCTTCGGGAAAATGTTTTTTGAGTATTGTGTCGAGTCAGGCTATGACAAGATCCTGAAGGTAAGTTTATTTATAGACCTGCCAATCACGTGATACCTGACACTGACATTAACCTGCTAGATGACAGGTAACACAGAGTTCCGTCATGTTGTCTTTCATTCCATTCAGAAATCACATAGTTAGGTGCATGTGTACTAGATAATCACATCTATTGGGAATAAAGAAACCTCTAACATAGAACGTTGAAACAGGTTTTAAAATGTAGCAGTTGTAAAGATGGAACAAACCACGCAGTTAGTCTGCAGTTAAGTTACATTCCTCCTCCTTAAGGTTTTCTCTCTACAAGAGCTACATTTGGCATCTGTCGAATTAACTCTTCACACTCAATATTGCCTGGTTCTTTATTTTACTTTATAAACAATAAGCAACCTTCCGTCTTTGTATGTGTCCTGTGCTAGTAAGAAACATATAATTATCGCATTTTGTCGTTGACTATCTAAAGGAACATATATGTCTCTAATTACACACATATATTACACAAGTCATTATGTCTTTGATTAACTAACTACGGTGAAGATATAGTTCTGTTCTTTTGTCTTTTGTTCTATACATATATTACAGGTATTACAGATATTAAAAATATTACAGATATTACAGACAGTAGCGTAGCGAGGGGGGGGGGGGGCGGGGGGGGACATATGTCCCCGGGCGCCGAGCTTAGGGGGCGCCACAATGGGTTGGAAAAATAAATTGAAAGGTTGAGGGGGGTGCAAATTGAAAGTTTGAGGGGGGGGGGGGGGGGAGGGTGCAAATCGAAATCTCGAGGGGGGAGGTGCAAATCGAAAAGTTTGTCCCCGGGTGCCGGGAAGGGTCGCTACGCCTCTAATTACAGATATTATAGATATTACAGATATTATATATACGACAGATATGACAGATATGACAGAAAATACATATATATCACAGATATTACATGCTTCTATCAATATGTGCTTGATTAGCTAAACAAAACCAGTGCAATCCTTTTGTCCCTGCCCCCCCCCCCCCCCCAGGTTCTGGGAGCGACCACCACCGACTTCCTACAGAACCTTGACGCCCTCCACGACCACCTGTCCACCATCTACCCGGGGATGAGGGCCCCGTCCTTCAGGTGCACTGAGAGGCCCGACGGGGCCACGGTCCTACATTACTACTCCGACAGACCTGGACTTGAGCATATAGTCATCGGTATCGTTAAGGTACGTTTACGGTATCGGTATCGTTAAGGTAAGTCTACTGTATCGGTATCGCTATGGTAAGTTTACAGTATTGGTATCGTTAAGGTAAGTCTACGGTATCGGTATCTTTAAGGTAAGTTTACAGTATCGGTATAGTTAAGGTACGTCTACGGTATCGGTATCGTGAAGGTAAGTCTGCAGTGTGGGTATCGTTAAGGTTTGTTTGCGCTATCGGTATTTTAAAGGTGAGTCTGCGGTATCGGTATCATCAGTGTACTGTTTTAGGTATCGGTATTATCAAATGGAAGTCTGGTTTATCGATATCATTAAAAAGCAAGTCTTTAGCAGAGTGTAATAAATCCTCAGTGAGTCTACAGATTGAAGTAAGATTCCACTTATTTCATAAGTAAAGTGTGTAATACTCGCGTAAAGAAACATATAAATCATAACGTAATGCAAAAAAACAAAAAAACAAAAAAAAAAAACTGCTGAATTTTTTATAAAACATCTAAAATATAAAGAAAAATATTATTTTAATAGTCATTTTAACAACTATCTCTGTAAACAATAGGGCTGGTAAGTAGGTCACCAACCAGTTCTACGGCTCAATAAAACCTGCATGAGCCATTTAACTGGTTAGTGACCTACTTACCAGCCCTATTTCCAAGCTGGCCTACCTATAAATAACCCTGCACGTCATCACCAGGAAGTGGCCAGAGAACTCCACAACTCCCCCGTCATCGTGGAGATCATCCAGGAGAAGGACGACAACTGCGACCACGTCCAGTTCGCCATCATCGAGGAGAGCAAGCAGCACCAGCTGGAGAAGCTGGACCTGGAGACCTTCGAGCACCACCTGTCCACGGAGCCCAAGATGAGCCCGGCGTCCTTCTGCAGGGCGTTTCCCTTCCACCTGCTGTTTGACAGGGACCTGTGCGTGCAGCAGGCGGGCCTGTCGATAGGTCGTGTGCTGCCTAAGGTCAGTACCTGTCGATAGGTCGTGTGCTGCCTAAGGTCAGTAGATAGGGCGCTTGCTGCCTAAGGTCAGCTCCATTTAAAAATATTACTATCAAAATGGAATAATGTGACGTCTCACATTATCACCGCCCCCCCCCCCCCACTCCTAGCCACACGTAATCAGTAAAGTCCATTTTCTCACCTCAGCCCACCTTATAGCGTGACTTAATTTATTAACGACCCCCCCCCCCCCCCACCAAGTTACTCCCCCTGTCAAAGTGAACAATGCCCCCCCCCCGTCACACACACAAGTAACTTCCACTGTCTCTCCCAAGGTGAACAACTCGTACCAGATGACGACCCCCTCCCCCCACCACACACAAGTCAAGTAACTCCCCCCCCCCCCCCTCCTCTCTCCCAAGGTGAACAACTCCTGCCAGATCACGGAGCTGTTCGACATGATACGCCCCCACATGGAGTTTGGTTTCGACAACATCCTGTCCCACATCAACACGGTCTTCGTGCTCATCACCAAACAGGGCGTGCTCACACGTGATGACGTCAACGACGCACAGTCCGCAGTTAATGCAGAGCAGCAGCAAATGAGGCTCAAAGGTAATTAGTGATTTTATTAGCTTCGGGTTTTTTTTAACGTGAATAGTATGTTAGATAGAAGCACTACTTCGAAGACGGTTAGAGAAGCATTTTAAAAATGTTTTCACTTTTATTTATTGTCTTATGTCTGAAAATGTTAGTAGAATTTTATTATTTGATTTTAAATTATATACACAGTCATGTACATAAATAATGTTAAACTATTGCTTAATATTAATTAAGACGACAGTACTAACATATAAATCATATGAGTATTTTATAATTTGTATAATAAATACAAATTTTTAAATTAATTATTTAATACATTTTTAAAATTTTAAGAATAAGTAAAACAAGTTAATAAAAAGTCTAGTGACAATTTAAGCGCAATTTCCTTAATTAATTTTTTGTGACCGAACGAAATGATATTTTTGAAAACTTTCTTCGGCAATATTGTTCTAAATTATGGCAGGAATCGATTGGTAAATGTTTCAAGTCGCTAAGTGGTCTGGTTGCCGAGATATGGAGCAAAAACAGCATTTGTTCGAGGTTTTTTGGCTTTTCCGGGAAATCAAGGAAAGAATTCCGGGAATTTTTTTGACCCACAATCATCCTCGGAACTTGCTTAACATATTTGCTTTTGGAACTAGTCCTCGATATTGCTTCGTTGAGGAGGAGATACGACTTAAAGATGGGGACACACATCCATCCAAAAACTGCATTTTTTCGAGGTTTTTTGGCTTTTCCTGGAAATCTAGGAAGGAATTCCGGGAATGTTTTTGGCCCACAATCATCCTCGGAACTTGCTTAACATATTTGCTTTTGGAACTAGTCCTCGATATTGCTTCGTTGAGGAGGAGATCAACTTAAAGCTGCGGACACACATCCATCCAGAAATGACGAGTTAATAATCGCAATTGTCCGTATGGAAATTGCGCTAAAAACTATTTGAAACTTTTCTCTCGCTGTACACAATATTTTATTAATTAAAGATACTTTACATGCGTGAACATTAATATTTACCCCTCTCCCGTCCTTCGGATAATCCCAATTATGAATGCGAATGTAATTTTATTTTCAGTTTTAGCTTTTAATTTTTTTTTTTTTTTAAATTTAGCCATTCTTTTCTTATTTTTCACAGATTTACCGACAGTTTCTGTAGGTTTAGATAAAACAAATATTTTTTTATATTCAGATTCGTCCAATATTTTCTTATGGTCATACCAGATTTAAGATTTAATCAATAATTTCTTATTGCTCACTCCCCCCCCCCCCAACCCCAGGCCAAATGATCTACGTTCCCGAGTGTGACTCCATCTTGTTCCTGTGTTCCCTTTAACCAACATTTCTTGCTGTTCCCAGGCCAAATGATCTACGTTCCCGAGTGCGACTCCATCTTGTTCCTGTGTTCCCTTTAACCAACATTTCTTGCTGTTCCCAGGCCAAATGATCTACGTTCCCGAGTGCGACTCCATCTTGTTCCTGTGTTCCCTTTAACTAACATTTCTTGCTGTCCCCAGGCCAAATGATCTACGTTCCCGAGTGCGACTCCATCTTGTTCCTGTGTTCCCTTTAACCAACATTTCTTGCTGTCCCCAGGCCAAATGATCTACGTTCCCGAGTGCGACTCCATCTTGTTCCTGTGTTCCCCCAGCGTGATGAACCTGGACGACATCAGCCGCCAGGGGCTGTACCTGAGCGACATCCCCCTGCACGACGCCACCAGGGAGCTGGTGCTGCTGTCTGAGCACTGGGAGGCCGAGTACAAGCTGGCACAGAACCTCGAGGTACTCACGGACCAGCTGCAGCAGACGTACAGGGAGCTGGAAGATGAGAAGAAGAAGACAGACAGGTGAGGTGGGTCTGGGGGTGGTGGGGGTACACAGGTGAGGGAGGGTCTGTGGGGGTGTCAGACGGGTGGGGATAGACAGGTGGGGTGGGTATAAGGGGTATCAGACAGGTGAGGTGGGTCTGGGGGGTGTGGCTGACAGGTGAGGGAGGGTCTGTGTCAGTCAGGTGCGGTTGGTCTAAGGGTGTTTCAGACAGGTGGGGTGGGTCTAAGGGTGTTTCAGACAGGTGGGGTGGGTCTAAGGGTGTTTCAGACAGGTGGGGTGGGTCTAAGGGTGTTTCAGACAGGTGGGGTGGGTCTAAGGGTGTTTGAGACCGGTGGGGTGGGTCTAGGAATGTCAGACAGGTGAGGGTAGACAGGCGAGGGCGGGTCTAGGGATGGCGGGGGTAGACAGGTGGGCTGGGTCTAGGAGTGTAAGGTGGGGTTTGTGTAGGGGTGGAGGGGGTAGAGTAGTGGGGTGGGTCTATGGCTGTGTGAGAGAGGTGAGGGAGGTTCTAGGGGTTTTCAGACAGATCGATGGGTCTAGGGGTGGTGGGGTAGACAGGTGGGGCGGGTCTAAGGGTGTAAAGATTTGACGGGTTTATGAGTGGATGGTGTATGTCAAGACAGATGAGGCGGATCAAGAGAGGTGGGGTATAGGGGGGAGGGGGTAAAAACGGGTACTTAGACATGGACGGACCCAAGGTTGAAGGAAGGAGAAGTGCAAATAGATAGGTATAGAAATGGGCGGATCTATCAGGTCAAAGGGTTAGTCATAGATTGGTGCGTGTTTTAGTTTACATGTTGTCCACCAAAATAAGCTTATGGTTTATTATATGAAGCAACCAAAGAGAAATGATTTAGTTTTTTTTCAGTAAATGGTCTGAAAAATATCTTGATATTTAGAATGACTAATTTCTTAAACCTTTTTTGTTAACTGATAATGTGATGAATATTAATTTGGCAAGAGACATTTCGGTTAATGATGATTGATGACGTTTTGCTGGTAATGTATTGATACTTTCAGATTAATGTACTCGATACTTCCACCATCAGTGGCCAATGAACTACGCCACAGGAGACCAGTTAATGCCATGAAGTATCCTAATGTCACCCTTCTGTTCAGGTGAGAATGTCATAATGTCACCCTTCTGTTCAGGTGAGAATGTCATAATGTCACCCTTCTGTTCAGGTGAGAATGTCATAATGTCACCCTTCTGTTCAGGTGAGAATGTCATAATGTCACTTATCAGGTGAGAATGTCATAATGTCACCCTTCTGTTCAGGTGAGAATGTCATAATGCCACCCTTCTGTTAAGGTGAGAATGTCATCATGTCACTGTTCAGGTGAGAATGTCCTAATGTCAATATTCAATTGAGAATACCAATCAGAGGTGTGTTGACTCTAGGACGTTCAACTGATTTGAACTTGTGACTTTCGGGTTAGCAGTCTAGCGCTCTACCGCTAGGTCACACCGTCCCACTTGTACGATGTACATGAGGACAATCTCGTTTCAAAAGTCAAGGGTCTACTCACACGCTGGGTGTCGGTAGTATTTGCCGGACAATTATATTCGAAACACTAAATTTTGTCTGAAAACCTGTGGGTTTCTTGTACTCCCCAGTAATCTTTAACGCCAAAAATACGATACCTATTACGCTTCCACAATCGATTCATTATTTTCCCCTCTCGTATGTAATTACAAGGGACAAGCTCTAGATATTGCATCTCTCTTTAATATTTATTGAATACATACCTCAGGCAGATGAGACTTGTTAGCGGGGGACAGCCACTCTTCTAGGAGAGACAACTCCAAAATCAAACAACTGCTGCCTTGTAGTTTGTTCTTGGTTGGACAAAGACTATGGAAGCAAATCCAAAAAGAAAAGCAGGCTGATATCGTAGTCAATGGCCTCAATGGCGCATAACCGGTTGACACGTATACTTAACTGTGTTGGAGGGAATCCCTTCCTAAACTAAAATTAAGAACGAAGAAGAATAGTTATACTATACAAATTCAATAATGTTTTACTTTGCAACTAAAATTAGTTATGTATTACAAATGTTGTTGAGCTTTGAGATGAATCGCTCGTGCAATTATTTCCAGCGGTATAGTCGGGTTCACTGAGTACTCAGCCAAACATTCCGATGCCGAGGGTGCCATGAAAATTGTGGAACTGCTCAACATTGTGTACACACGGTTCGATAAAATGTTGGACCCTGGAAAAAACCCAAACATTTTCAAGGTAGGTCCCACTGATGGTGTTTAGTTCATCTTATTGCGTAGCTTAGAAAAAATGTAAAAATGTCTGAAGAAATAGAGTATATAAAATTAGAAATGTTCTACCACAGATTGTGAAGAGTACACTAAGTGTTTCGAAACTTAAGTTGACTATCATTGTATCAAAGTAAAAACTTGTAACGAATTGATAGTTATTGATTAGAATTTTCGACACTTTAAAAACAAACTGATAGTTCTAACTTGCGTACATGTGTTGATTGGAATTTGAAATCTTACACGTTTGTTCATCTTCATCTTGTCCCGTTTTGTCAAGGGGACGTTGGGCAGATGAATGAAGATATGATGAAGCATTTTGCCCAGATGTAACCATTAAGGCTGGTCTCGAACTCGAGACTTTCGGTTTAGAAGCCTAGCTCTATACCGCTAGACCACACCGGCCCTGAAATTTAGCCACTGTTATTGAAATGGATGCTGAGAAGAGATTTAACAGTTACGTTCTAAAAATAGAAGTCTGCTATTTAGGTCGAGGTTCTAAAAATAGAAGTCTGTTATTTAGGTCGAGGTTCTAAAAATAGAAGTCTGTTATTTAGGTCGAGACTGTGGGAGACAAGTACATGGCCGTCAGCGGTCTGCCAGAAAAATGTGACGACCATGCCCGCTCTATTGCCAGATTGGCACTTGATCTGATGGATATATCGAAGGAGCTGAAAGATCCCAATGGTGAACCCATCATGGTAAGTTTGTACTACAAATCCCTGTTTTAGACAGAATCACACTGCGAGTTTTCCTTGTACAGTATATAAATTCACCGCAGTTAATTCATCGCACTCTTGTGCTAATTTATTAAAATCTAACAATAATAATTACTTGGTTTAGCAGCACAATTTTAGCACCCAACTCATACCGTCACACAATGTCACACACAACTATACCCCCACACATCACATTACGTCACATTCTACAGTCTTAACCCTCCCCCTTCACTCACACAAAATACACAGTCACAAAAGCCAGACATCCCCCCTCCACGAGTCACACCATTTAGACCCCCCCCCCCGCCATTACATGCATGTTCTTCTACTTCCAGATCACCATCGGCATCCACTCAGGTGAGGTGGTGACAGGTGTGATAGGTAAGAAGATGCCCAGGTACTGCCTGTTCGGCAACACGGTCAACTTGACCAGTCGCACGGAGACCACAGGTGTCAAGGGGAGGATCAACGTCTCAGAGTATGCCTACAGGTAAGTCTTAGAGTATGTCTACAGGTAAGTCTTAGAGTATGCCTACAGGTAATTCTTAGAGTATGTCTACAGGTAAGTCTTGGAGTATGTCTACAGGTAAGTCTTAGAGTATGTCTACAGGTAAGTCTTAGAATATGTCTACAGGTAAGTCTTAGAGTATGTCTACAGGTAAGTCTTAGAGTATGTCTACAGGTAAGTCTTAGAGTATGCCTACAGGTAAGTCTTAGAGTATGTCTAAAGATAAGTCTTGGAGTATGTCTACATGTACGTCTTAGAGTATGTCTACAGGTAAGTCTTAGAGTATGTCTACAGGTAAGTCTTAGAGTATGTCTACAGGTAAGTCTTAGAGTATGTATACAGGTAAGTCTTAGAGTATGTCTACAGGTAAGTCTTAGAGTATGTCTACAGGTAAGTCTTAGAGTATGCCTACAGGTAAGTCTTAGAGTATGCCTACAGGTAAGTCTTAGAGTATGCCTACAGGTAAGTCTTAGAGTATGCCTACAGGTAAGTCTTAGAGTACACAAGGGATTCTAAGATTTTCCTTGAACAAATGTCTAAAAGTATTATCATTCACTGCATTTTCGTAAAGAAGTATGTAGAATACTAAGCGACAAACATGTATACGATTATACCCTACCCTTTAGATTCTATTCTAACATATCTATTCTACTGATTGGATTGCATCCTACCATAAGATTCCATCCTACCCAAACAAATAAATTCGATCCTAACTTACTACCCTTTTTACTCTACCCTCTAGGGTCGATTCTATCCTTTTCTGTAATTCGATTCTAAGATAAATAGTATGCGTGACAAATGTTTCATTTTGAAACAAATACCATAACTTGATGAGATTTGTGCTTGTTTTGTTAATTATATCAAAACTAATTTTTCTAACTTGAAAACGTTTGGCGTTTGCACGTTATATTTCATTTGTATGTTAGCTAAATTAAACGGGTCAAAATGGAGAATATTGTAACTTTGCGCTCAGTGTTTGCGAGTGAGTGACCCTGTTTTATGCAATAGGACTTGACCTAATCATTTCCAGCCCCTGGGAAGCAAGAAATACAGCTGCACATCTCAGACTCTGTTTTGGGCAGCTCTCTTATGTTGAGTCCATGTAATCCCTCAGCCGTTCTTCATAGAAATCTGGGTTAAAGGCCAGCAACTCTAAACTAAACGAACGTAAATTCTACGAGAAAATCAAGTTTTGAGAATATAGCTGTTTAACGATAAACACTTTACCTATTAATATAGAAATATGCCGAAGGGCCAGACACATCTTCTCTCAATTTTGTGCAATCATTTCACAAACTGATGAGTATTTGTGATTAGTTTTACTGTTCTAATAGTATGGCATGCTTCAAACTACCCAGCCGTGTACTGTCCGATGGTTCTCGTTGTAAGGACACCAGTTTGAGAACCCTTCCCAGATCCACCCCCAAATGTATCTCATAAACCCCGGCATGCGCAATCAGACATCCTACAATATTTCATTTCCGGTGATGACGCAAAACGAGGTTAAAAACAAGTCACGTGAACGTGGCGCGTGCATCTATTGGAGCAGAGCAATCGGCTTGCACGTGCGAGTTATTTGATTGTTGAGTCCCGAATCTGATGAATTCTGACCTCGGCGTCTCGACAATATCGTCCGGGGTTTGACTACTGACCCCTTTCTTAAAAACTTTCAGAAAAGTTAAGAGGTCGGGGATGATGAGGGGTTGGGGTGTGATAGTGGATGAAGCATAACACATGGTGCTTGGTGTGAATATATACAATTTAAGCCTTTTTCGGGCAAACGGCCTTCGGGCAAATGGCTTTCAGGCATTAGTCCCATTCGGCCAAGTCTCAATTCGGTTATTTGTCCCAATCGGGAAAATGTCAGTTCGAGCAATTGGCCCATCGGCAAAAGTCCATTCGGACAAATGTCCATTCGGAAAAACGGCCTTCAGGCAAACGGCTTTCGGGCGAGTATTTGACCTTTATATTATCTTTATGCTACACCCACCATTTATACTTGACCTGTCCGGCCAGATTTTGGACATTAATACCTCGACCAGAGCAGCATACGTAATGCTCAATCAACATTTAGATTTGGTTTATGGTACATTTTATTCGTCATAAGTATGGACACAAATGGAGATTGGGCCTCATGAGATAGTGATCGGTGGAGCGGACACAAATAGACAGAAAATAAAATGAACGGAATATTAAATAATACGGCGAACCTCATTGGACAGAACGAACAACACGCCAACCAATCGCCGTTCAGATCTGAAGGAGAGGGGGAAAAAGTGGCAACTATTTAGGTCAGCGCACGCATCACGCAGAATGAAATGACGTCGAGATCTCGTCAGAGACGCCGAGATCTCGTCTGCGCCGTGGTTATTTTTGACACGATCTGACAGGCTGATGACACCCCCATCATGGGCAAGGTCAAGGCCGATGTCTCTTTTGGAAAAATGTGTCATCTTGTTTTTTTTGTTTTGTTTTTTTTTTTTTGAAAAATGTGTCATCTTGTTTTTTTTTTTTTTTTTTTTTTTGAAAAATGTGTCATCTTGTTGATTTTTGGAAAAAATGTGTCATCATGTTTTTTTTTTAGACGCCTGCTTTTGACTATTGCCATTATTCTGTAGACATTTTTTGAATATAAATCCACGCATGTGTTTTGTGGAAGACATTAGTGTTGAAACTTGAGTGATATTTTATGTAACGAATGAAGAGTTGCAGGAGTATTTAGAAATAGCTTCTAAAGTAGCTGAATGAGATTAATTACGCACAAAAGTAAATGCTTATGTTGTACGGACATCTCTTAGTCTACAATAGGGGGGATAAACTTGCGTTTTTTTTTACTAAAATTAAAACTTCTTTATAGAGAGTTTACGAATATCTGTTTACCCCCACCCGTTTTGTTTTTTTACTTCTTAATTGTTGTATTGTTAAATTAGCATTTTTAAGTTTTAAAAAAAGCAGTTTTGTCATCATTTATATCAACATAAAACATCCAACATTTAATTTTTTTCCCGAAGTTAATAAAAATGTATTTATTAAACGAATGGTTAATTTTTCATATCAACGAAATCATTAAATTATAAGAAAAAACTGTTAGAATTGACGAATTTTTTTATTTGTTAAAGTAGGCTAGTAGGGCTATTATAATACAAATACAAGTTCATTAAATAACCCGCAATTATTTTTATCGTTCATTACAGCTAGAATTTTCATCTTAAAATTGTGGACATTTGATAATTGTTCTTCATTAGCGAATAATATGGCTTATCATTCGCGATTCTACAATTTACTGTGTTTAAAATTCTATTTTTTAAAATTCATTTTATTTAGTATAGCCAACTTTTATAGTCGTTTTTTTTTACACTGGTTTCATAAAAGAAAAAATAGATATATTCTGCAATTTAAAAAAAAAGATATTTCTAACAAAGCTAGCATAGCTAATTTACACGGTACAAAAATAAATACAGGAAATCTTGGCTAAGTTTAAGAAGGAGTCAGGATTGTATGACTATTGTAACAGTTTAAAAATTCCCCCACTTCGCTTATTCACATCGGTGAAAAGCAAACCTCGGTGCGGAAATAATTAAGGATTTTATAATAAAGCAAACAGTTAAGAGCCTCTCACGCGAAACTCCTTCAAGTAACGATATAAAAATAAATTCTCCAAAAAAGTTAACAAGAACACGTTTTACAATTAAAGTGGCAGTTTGAAAATCTCAATCGAAGGTAATAAATAAAGCTAATCAGTTTAAAATTTCGTCCCTGTCAATTAATTAGGACACATCGACGTAGCAATGTAATTTAGTTTTTTTTTTAAAGTAATCGCAGAGATGCATTCTATTGTGTAGTATTCATTATCTCTAATTAGGTTGTTAGAACGAAGGATTACTGCCAATTACCGTTTATTAAATAACTCTGTCCCCCCTACCATTAAAATAGTTAAATCGAATGCAGTTTATTAACTTTTATCGTAGCTTTGAATCTATTCATCCCGTTTCTGGTAGTGTCTTCAACTGTTTATAAATCGTGAGCTTACAATTGAGGAGCTTGGAGCTTACATACACTATTTATAAATCGTGAGCTTACAATTGAGGAGCTTGGAGCTTATATACACAATTTAAAATATTTTTTTTTCGTTTTCAAAAACTGAAGCGTACTTTTATAAAACCTCCAAGATGGCGACCGGATGTGGTACAGAAAAAAATTGTACCGCACGCGCCGTGCAGGCGGGATTATGCATAGCACGTGACCCAGTGAAATCTGTTTTGGTCCTGGTCTATTAGAGAAATTGATCCGGTCGTCTGCTGGCAAAGTTTTTAATGCCCGGGCATGTTTGTTGGCGGTGTGTGGGATGTGGGTATGGTAATACTTGTGTGGGATGTGGGTATGGTAATACTAAATACCCGCAGTTGTACTCGAGTGTTAGTTCAACGAGTTTCATTCAAAGGCTGATTTTTATTTTACTAGCTGTACTTTAAGTAATAGCTGAACGATTTAAAAACTAGAGCTAGATTTTTAAAGTGAGATATAATCAAAAGAATTTTTTAAAATGTCTTTATTTGATTAGTTGTTTATTTAACTGATTTGTGATTAATTACAACATTAGCATCAAGATAATTAATTACTGTTGATTTTAGACGTGTCAAGATAGTTTTTTAATTGGTGTTTGTTTATACTTGGTCCCCCACACATATACATCGTCTGAAGTATTGTCGCCACCATAGCTCTATCTATAGTTGAGACAAATGGGTATGCCGGTATCAGTGTTTCTTCCAGACTTTTTTCTCCGGGGGGGGGGGGGCACTTGAAATTTTCGGGGGGGGGGTGGGGGGGGAGCGGTAAACTTTCTTCGGGGGGGGGGGGGCGGACACTGTCAAAAGTATATATTTTCTATATAAAATTATATAAATTTCATTTCGTTCGGGGGGGGGGGGGGCTCCCCCCGAGCCCCCCCCCCCCCCCCCCGAAGAGATGCCTGGAAGAAACTCTGGCCGTATTGTTGATTATCACTAATTCTTGCAACATAAACCCACAGTACACAACTGAGACACATAAGTTGTTCATTTTTATGACGTTACATATCATTAGCATAATTTATTCAAATTAACGTTTTATGGCTTTTCAGGCATTAGCAGGTACCAATACACAAAACCTAAAGAAATATATATATATATATATATATATATATATATATATAATATATAATATATATATATATATATATATATATATATATATATATATATATAGAGAGAGAGAGAGAGAGAGAGAGAGAGAATATACACATAAATATATACTAATATATGTCATATTTTTAAAAATTCTCTCCATAGGTTTCTTCAAGAACCCATGAACTTTGACCCCGGGTTCCAATTCGATTACAGGGGTGAGGTCGTCATGAAGGGGCAAGGCCACTCCCATGAAGTGTTACTTCCCTGTCTAGAAAGGAGACAACCCCAGAAAGGAAATCAAAAACCTGTGACGTCTAGATCTAGATCACATGACTTTTGTTCTATAAATAAATGCTCTTGAGTCTTGGTACCCGGTGCAAGTTAAAAAAAACTAAACCAACTCGCTCCAATCGCCTTGTGTAAACTAGAGGCCTCTCATACCGTCTGATCCTAGGGACCACTAGCTTATTTGTTTCAGCACACTGTGAGGACTTGAGTTTTTAATATTGTTTTAACTGACGCCATATTCACACGTCATATCAGTTCCTGTTTACGCAATGTCGTATGGGTGTAAAATTTCACATTGTAGCCGAACTATATTATTAGTTAAATGTATTAATGATATCAGTATTATTCATGTTTTGTATTTAATTTGTCAATGTGAAATTAAAGTTTGCTTAATGACCTATGTGTTTATTTTTTTTTTAATATTCAGTCTCTGATTCATAATGCCAGTGAGTCAGATTTGGGCAATGGTTGTTTAGAGTTGGCGTGTGCTTAATTCTGGACACCCGTCTAGTGAGTCTCGATCAAAACGTATTTTGTCAAAAAGCTAGTTTTTTAAAACTGGTGGGATTATAGATTCTGTTGGACATGGGACCAGCTGGACATTTGACTTCAAATTGGACATTCATTTGACCAGTGTTTCTTCCAGACTTTT
>NW_026734000.1:0-35263 GCF_028476545.2 Physella acuta | reverse complement strand
CGATCTGAACCCACCCGCCTCTTCCCCACCTCTATTAACATCCACACACGTTTTACACACGTCGAATCCAACACATATCCTGTAACCTCCCCCCCCCCCCCCCCACACCCCTTCCCTTCCTCCTCTTCACAGATCAACTGCAGTCGAACGTCAACAAGGTCAAGGCCGAGGGTGACAGTCGTCTGCCGTGTAATGCACAACTAGTTCTACAAAAGCGCGGCTGTTTTCGAGTTGCCATCAATTTACACCTCCCCTTTGTAAATTACACCTCCCCTTTGTTGTAAATTTAACCTCCACTTGTTTAAACCGGTTGGTGGTGGTCAGCACTGGTCACCCTACAACCGGTGTTAGTTTAAGTTATGTACAAGTAACTACAGTCAAGATAACCCAAAAAATAAGTCGGTCGGCGGAGTGTAGGTTAAAAATAGCACAGTGAAATCCCGTTTTTCGTGACTCAATATTTAAGCTTTGTAAGACATCAAGTACAATGTGTGTGTAAACTTTTGTGTGACGATAATTTACATAGATCTAGATTTAAAAAAAAAAAAAAAAACCCTTTCTTATTCGACCAGTCTCTACCTAGTTTTCTAATTCGACCAGTCGATAGGTTTCTAATTCGACTAGTCCATATGTTTCTAATTCGACCAGTCCCTACCTAGGTTTCTAATTCGACTGGTCCATAGATTTCTAATACGACCTGTCTACAGAGGCGTAGCGACCCTTCCCGGCGCCCGGGGACATACTTTCAATTTGGCGCCCCCCTCGGGAGCAAATTTTCGATTTGCAACCCCCCCCCCCCCCCCCCCCTCGAACTTTTCATTTGCACCCCCCTCAAACTTTCAATTTGGCGCCCCCCCCTAAGGTCGGCGCCCGGGGACATATGTCCCCCCGCCCCCCCCCCCTTGAACCTGTCCCTAGGTTTCTAATTGAACCTGTCCCTAGGTTTCTACTTGAACCTGTCCCTAGGTTTCTACTTGAACCTGTCCCTAGGTTTCTACTTGAACCTGTCCCTAGGTTTCTACTTGAACCTGTCCCTAGGTTTCTAATTGAACCTGTCCCTAGGTTTCTACTTGAACCTGTCCCTAGGTTTCTACTTGAACCTGTCCCTAGGTTTCTAATTGAACCTGTCCCTAGGTTTCTACTTGAACCTGTCCCTAGGTTTCTACTTGAACCTGTCCCTAGGTTTCTACTTGAACCTGTCCCTAGGTTTCTAATTCGACCAGTTTGTACAACACTTTAGAGAAAAAAAATCAATAAAGAATATTGCCAGTAACGTGATGGTCCAATGTTTTTATTTAATTACGAACAAAGATTTAATTGTTTTGTACTTCAGGAGCTAATTAATTTGATTTAACCCAAATACCAGACAACCCTCCCCCCCCCCCCCTAAGCCTGACCCATCTCTGCCACGCAAGACAGCGTCACGTGACAATAATTAAAGTTCTTCAGTCGTTGTTGTATGTTTTAATGTGTACAAAATCTGCATGATAAGAACGTAAGGCATGACGGCAATAATGTGAAGCAAGACGGAAAGAACACACGAGGTATGACGGCAAGAACGTGAGGCATGACGGCAATAATGTGAAGCAAGACGGCAAGAACACACGAGGTATGACGGCAAGAACGTGAGGCATGACGGCAATAATGTGAAGCAAGACGGCAAGAACACACGAGGTATGACGGCAAGAACGTGAGGCATGACGGCAAGAACGTGAGGCATGACGGTAAGAACGTGAGACATGACGGCAAGAACGTGAGACATGACGGCAAGAACGTGAGGCATGACGGTAAGAACGTGAGACATGACGGCAAGAACGTGAGGTATGACGGCAAGAACGTGAGGCATGACGGCAAGAACGTGAGGCATGACGGCAAGAACGTGAAGCATGACGGCAAGAACACACGAGGTATGACGGTAAGAACGTGAGGCATGACGGCAAGAACACACGAGGTATGACGGCAAGAACGTGAAGCATGACGACAAGAACGTGAGGCATGACGGCAAGGCAAGAACATAAGTTTACATAAGGCATGACATCAAGAACAAGAGGCACGACGGCAAGGACAGTAGTGCCGACATGGTGTATCACTAACTTCATGTATCATAATTTTTCTTATTAAAACAGTCAAGGCTACAGCAGTTGTTTCTCCGTTGATTCTCAGTGATTCTCCGTTGGTTGAAGATGTGATAGAACCAATTTATATCAAACTAAAGTGTTTTGTTAAAAAACTATGTCTATATACAAACAAATGAAAAGTGTTCCTAAAGCATTTTATGTTGTTTTTTTTAAAACACTAGCCCATGGTAAACATATTTACATGCTATTTATTGTAACCTATTGTAACGCAGAAGTACAAAGATAAATGTATAACCTGTATGTAAAGTATAACTTGTCAAATTAAAGTGATTAGTATAAGAATTACAGCGATTTCAATAATTAAAAGAAAGTTTTTAAAAAATAATTTATACAATCATTTAATATAAAGGGAAACGATCCTCGGATATGTATTTAAACGTTGGTAAAATATAGAGATATTGTGAACTTTTAAAATAATATTGCCAATCATTGTATCTCGTTTTGTAAAGCATACATATTTCAAACCTTATCTGAATGTTGTATAATTTTATTATTAGTATCTTCAAAAATTATTTAAATAAAAAATTAAATTAAATAAAAAACAATAGTTAAATTTAACACAAATTTGACTGACTATTGAATGTACTTCATCATCAATAATAATACTCCTTTTTCGGCCTTCTGAAAGTTGTTTTTTTGGGTTGTTTTTTTTTTGTAGTCTGCTGTCAGAATGTCGATGTCTTAGGTCAGGGGTCGGCAACCTTTTGAGACGGAAGAGCCAAAAGTAACAATTTACAAGATCTCCCACCTTTGAAAGAGCCACTAACATTTTAACTTCAATATTATGATCTTTGATTAGTATTAGGTATATATATATATATATATATATATATATATATATATATATATATATATATATATATATATATATATATATATATATATATATATATATATATATATATATATATATATATATATATATATCCGATCGCCATGAAACTTTGAAAAGTTGTTGAGAATACTCCTGGGGAGGTATCTGCAAAAAAAAATGATTGCGGATTGACACCGTTCATCCGATCGTCATGGATCCTTTGAGAATAAATGAGAATACTCCCTAGAAGATTTCTGCGAAAAAAAAAATTCTTATGGGCAGCGCCCGGGAGTGTGCAATTTTCATCAATATATGGTTTGGCGCCCAGAGTTCTAGCGTGGGTATTTAGCACTTGGCACCCTTTAATCTGGCGTCCTATAGAGCGGGTAAGGGGTACTACTATATTCATTAGCAAAACTGTACTTCGTCGGTTGCGCGACCCAAAAGAGCCTGAGAGCGCTATTGCGCCTACGTTCGTTTTAAAAAAGGCTAAACACTAAAGACACGATGGGCAACAGTTATCGTTGACGTAATCGAATCAGGCGCGCCCTCCGGCGTATTTAGAGCTCCGGGCTTACACGTGAGCACCATGGCGCCTACGTTCATTTTCGATACAATGGGTTGCTATAGTCGCTCACTAAATCGAATCAGGCGCGTCCTCCGGCTTCTTTGCAGGGTGCGATTTGGCGCTATCCCTCGAGCACTACACGCCTTCGTTAGTTTTAAGGAGCTCCCTTCAATATTGTTACTGCGGCACACGACGATTAAACCGTGCTAGGGGCTGTACGTGGCGCCCCTGCGATTTTGTAATCGGGTTCACAAGAGCGCTACTTTCCGTCCCCGACACTTAGGCGTTGAGTGATTAACGGTGATATCACGGCGAGTGATTAACTTACACTTAAGGCTTTCATACAGCACACCCCATGGCGAGCTGGGTTGTAGTGTAGGTTGTGCCCCTATAAATATGATCCAAGCCCAGGCATTGTTTACAATTAAATAACTCAGTTTCAGAAAACAAGGAAATACATTGAAAAATGTAACTAAATATTCTAATAGAATAGTGAGTTTTTATTGTCTATATTTATTATTATATCGTTCAGTACCGAGTGTAGCAGACTAATATTTTTATGAGTTAATAAAATAATTATTAATATTTGATCATGGAGCTCAAGAGCCGCACCTCGACATCCAAAGAGCCGCATGCGGCTCGCGAGCCGCAGGTTGCCGACCCCTGTCTTAGGTTGTTGCATGTCGATGAAATCAAGCTGATGCTATAAATAATTGATGGAAAACTGACAGGGCTGGTAAAACTGAAAAAAAAGGAGTGAAATTTGAGATAATGAAAGTATATAACTATTTTTTGTATTAATGTATGGTTTTTTACGGTAAACTGTAACTGATAATAGAACGGATAAACCGTTTAGTGCTGGCCGTTCAGTTCTTAAAGAGAAAAAAAACGTTTCAGTCGCTGTGATAATGTAGAGTCTATAGATAACCTTCTACAGTTTTAAATAATTCAATAATATGGACATACAAAATAGTAAAAATAATACATTGTCGCTCTCGTGCTTGCATTAGTTCGTTGAAGACTGTCCGTGTCAACATAGCATCGTTCCACATCATACATTGATTACGTTTGAGATCTATTTTTTTTTAGAATCAATACTTTTGATTTTTTTGGTTGAGGTGGGTCTGTGAACCTAATTACATAAATGGTGTCTTTCTTCACACATGGCCATCTGTAAACCACGACCTACAAACACAGAAACAAGTAAACGTTATCTCCCATCTATAAATTGATACCAATTACAAATATTGCCGCCCTGATTTCAATATTCAAGGTTTCGTATAAAGTTAGGTTAAAATCATCTATGGAAACAAAGAAATACGAGGCAGGCAAACATTAAACGATCGCAGGTTATTTTTTACGTTTTCACTCCCAAGTTGAAGGGCGTTAACCTTCGGAAATTTAAAGACGACGACGGACTACTTTTTGTTTTCACCCCTGTCGTGCATGAGCGCAGCAGTAGCGATGCGTAAATGGGTTCGGTAACCACTTCTTGGAGGTTCCCTCGACCTACTTCTCACCGGTTTTAGCTAGTCCGGCAGGCGGGTTATTACGTTTGTATAAGAAAAGGGCGGGGTAGTGGGGGTGAAACCAAGGTTAGAATCATACCACGAGCATGTGAAGAAAGACACAGATAGGCGTGTCCCCGTGTCATACAGGTTTCTGCACGGCCGCTAAAGTACATGTGCTAATTATGTAGAGAAGAATGCTTTGCTTTGTCGGCACATGTTATTTTTACCCATGGGTAAAGGATACTTAGAATTGGTCGAGTGTTTTTATTTATTTATTATTTTGTTGTTGTAAAAACTGCAGAATATAGACCCCAGCCAGTGGCGTAGGCAGGGGGGGGGGGGGGAGGGTAGGGGGGTCAGAACCCCATCCCCATAGACCCCTCGGTATATATATAAAGTATGAGGGGGGTGCAAATAAAAAGTCTGAGGGGGGGTGCAAATCGAAAGCTTGTCCCCGGGTAAAAATTGGAACCCCACCCTTGAGACGATTCTGGCTACGCCACTGACCCCAGCATTTGGTTAGACTATTTCACAGAAGTATTCACTGGGGAGGGGATGTACCCGCAAGCTACCCTGGTGCACCATGTACCCCAGAAGCTTAATTAACTTTATTACTGCTCATCCCTTATGAATTTCCTTAATTTTTGTATCAAAATTTGATATATCTATCTTCGCTCCCCCCTATCTCTCTCAGATCTCCATCGATTCGCATTAAAAAAAAATTATATATATATATATATATATATATATATATATATATATATATATATATATATATATATATATATATATATATATATATAAAGAGCCAAACAAACACGCAAACAGCTCCTCAAATAAATTCTAAAGCTGGTCCTGGACCAAATTAATTTCACTAGGCTGCTCACCAAGGCACGTCCTAGGCCAAATTAATTTCACTAGGCTGCTCACGGGAAGAGGTTGGAAACGGCAAGGTCACGTGTTGTTTAAACGATTGTACTACCCCCCCCCCCCCCCCCCCCCTCCCCAAATCAACCCATCCGATCACATCATCACATAATGCATGTTTTCAAACTAAATCCTCAGTAATAAAAAACATTGATTGGTTTCCCGCTTGCTCGGTATAAATGCAGTGGTGGCAGGTAAATAGGAGATAAAATGTCACGCTAAAATCATTACAGGGTGTAGATCTATTAGCTGCAAACTGTATCAGGGTGGGGTGTTATGGGGTGGAGCAGTGGTTGGTATTGGATATGTGGGGCAGGTCTTTATGTTGAGCTGTAGGGCAGGTCTCATTATCGGCTGAAGCTGTAGAGCAGGTCTCATTATTTGCTGAAACTGTAGAGCAGGTCTCATTATTTGCTGAAACTGTACAGCAAGCTGTAGTGCAGGTCTCATTATTTGCTGAAGCTGTATAACAGGTCTCATTATTTGCTGAAGCTGTATAGCAGGTCTCATTATTTGCTGAAGCTGTAGAGCAGGTCTCATTATTTGCTGAAGCTGTATAGCAGGTCTCATTATTTGCTGAAGCTGTAGAGCAGGTCTTATTATTTGCTGAAGCTGTAGAGCAGGTCTCATTATTTGCTGAAGCTGTAGAGCAGGTCTTATTATTTGCTGAAGCTGTAGAGCAGGTCTCATTATTTGCTGAAGCTGTAGAGCAGGTCTTATTATTTGCTGAAGCTGTAGAGCAGGTCTCATTATTTGCTGAAGCTGTAGAGCAGGTCTTATTATTTGCTGAAGCTGTAGAGCAGGTCTCATTATTTGCTGAAGCTGTAGAGCAGGTCTCATTATTTGCTGAAGCTGTAGAGCAGGTCTCATTATTTGCTGAAGCTGTATAGCAGGTCTCATTATTTGCTGAAGCTGTACAGCAAGCTGTAGAGCAGGTCTCATTATTTGATGAAGCTGTATAGCAAGCTGTAGAGCAGGTCTCATTATTTGCTGAAGCTGTAGAGCAGGTCTCATTATTTGCTGAAGCTGTAGAGCAGGTCTCATTATTTGCTGAAGCTGTATAGCAGGTCTCATTATTTGCTGAAGCTGTACAGCAAGCTGTAGAGCAGGTCTCATTATTTGATGAAGCTGTATAGCAAGCTGTAGAGCAGGTCTCATTATTTGCTGAAGCTGTAGAGCAGGTCTCATTATTTGCTGAAGCTGTATAGCAGGTCTCATTATTTGCTGAAGCTGTAGAGCAGGTCTTATTATTTGCTGAAGCTGTAGAGCAGGTCTCATTATTTGCTGAAGCTGTAGAGCAGGTCTTATTATTTGCTGAAGCTGTAGAGCAGGTCTCATTATTTGCTGAAGCTGTAGAGCAGGTCTTATTATTTGCTGAAGCTGTAGAGCAGGTCTCATTATTTGCTGAAGCTGTAGAGCAGGTCTTATTATTTGCTGAAGCTGTAGAGCAGGTCTCATTATTTGCTGAAGCTGTAGAGCAGGTCTCATTATTTGCTGAAGCTGTAGAGCAGGTCTCATTATTTGCTGAAGCTGTATAGCAGGTCTCATTATTTGCTGAAGCTGTACAGCAAGCTGTAGAGCAGGTCTCATTATTTGATGAAGCTGTATAGCAAGCTGTAGAGCAGGTCTCATTATTTGCTGAAGCTGTAGAGCAGGTCTCATTATTTGCTGAAGCTGTAGAGCAGGTCTCATTATTTGCTGAAGCTGTATAGCAGGTCTCATTATTTGCTGAAGCTGTACAGCAAGCTGTAGAGCAGGTCTCATTATTTGATGAAGCTGTATAGCAAGCTGTAGAGCAGGTCTCATTATTTGCTGAAGCTGTAGAGCAGGTCTCATTATTTGCTGAAGCTGTAGAGCAGGTCTCATTATTTGCTGAAGCTGTATAGCAGGTCTCATTATTTGCTGAAGCTGTACAGCAAGCTGTAGAGCAGGTCTCATTATTTGATGAAGCTGTATAGCAAGCTGTAGAGCAGGTCTCATTATTTGCTGAAGCTGTAGAGCAGGTCTCATTATTTGCTGAAGCTGTAGAGCAGGTCTCATTATTTGCTGAAGCTGTATAGCAGGTCTCATTATTTGCTGAAGCTGTATAGCAGGTCTCATTATTTGCTGAAGCTGTAGAGCAGGTCTTATTATTTGCTGAAGCTGTAGAGCAGGTCTCATCATTTGCTGAAGCTGTATAGCAGGTATCATTATTTGCTGAAGCTGTACAGCAAGCTGTAGAGCAGGTCTCATTATTTGATGAAGCTGTATAGCAAGCTGTAGAGCAGGTCTCATTATTTGCTGAAGCTGTAGAGCAGGTCTCATTATTTGCTGAAGCTGTAGAGCATGTCTCATTATTTGCTGAAGCTGTAGAGCAGTCCCCTGTGCGATTTTTAAAATGATAAAAATGCATTGTTTCTACTAACATTCTACATCAAGACAAGGGTAGAGAACAAGATCCGTCTTAATTCATTTAATGTATAAACGTAATCTTAGAAGTAACGAAGACATTGATATAGGCATAATAAAACTTCCTCTTAGAAGCAACAAGCCCCCCCCCCCCTCCAATCGAATCTATCTCAGCTCATTAACACACACTAACGAGGTCAGACTTATAGAGACTTCTGCAAGACAAGCATAAGATGAATAATACATGTTGGAGAGGTAAACGAACCCAGAGACATCAGGTTTTACATTAGTGCACAAATTGATGAGATCTCCTCTACAACACAATCTACACTGGCGATGGCGTGGTGGTACTCTGAACATTCCATCAATAATTTGATTATATAGCCAACTCTATATGCGTATTACTACAGTGAGGACTGAAAATATAGAGCAGGACGAAACAATAACGGTAACTCCGGGCGACCAAGAACGACAACTCAGCCCTCAATTCGATTGCCTTATTTTTAAAGGTCGCGGCGGTACAAGCTTAAGACTGCTGTCAAGTGTGTGACGTGTGTGTGTGACTGTGTGTAACTGTGTGTGAATGTGATTAGTTGACTGTATTAGTGTGACTAATAGCAGCTATGTGTAGCTATGTGTGTAGTTGAATGTATGTATGAATATGTGTGGCTACACGTGCTGTTGACTGTGTGTGATTCTGTGTGTGGCTGTATGTGTGTGCTACTGTGTGTGTGACTGTGTGTGTGTGTGACAGCATATGCCTGTGTATATGTGACTGAGTGTGACTGTGTATGACTGTGTGATTTTGTGTATAATTGTGTGTAAGAGAGACTGTGCGTGTTGGGAGGGACTAGGTGTGTAGAGAAAGTGGGAACCATTTTAAAAAGATCCCCCATATTACCAGTGTACCATCAATTATATTGTTAATTAAATGTCATTATGCTAGTTGAACTATTTTAGCTTCTACGTACATTCATGCACACACAGGAATAAAATAATCAGGTTATAATTTCAGGGGATGTAGCACAATAAAGAATATTAAACATTAGTCCCACTTACATATAACAAAATTAAGCGTTATGGAATTTTTTACCTTCACCTGTTGATAAGTGACAAACCAACCTCCCTTCCCCCCCCCCCCTCCCCCACTCGGCATATACCATAACACATTGATTTCGTTAACAACAGCCGCCATATTGCAAACCACAACCCCTCCCTCTGCTTCTGTACGGTGTTGTCTAACAACAGACAGACCAGAAAATGGCCGATCCGTCGTTACAATAACAATACACCAAGCACTAAACCCCATAACACTAATTATAACTAGAATTGTAAGACATGTTTTGTAAATCAGTATAGCCTACTTATTACAGAAGTAAGCAGAGTATGCATAACGTTTTTTTTTTAAATTATCACCCAGCCCACGCGTCAAAACCCACTGTATCATCACTAAGTAAATGAAGTCATAAATCAACACCACCCCACCCCCCCCCCCCCCCCCCACCACACACACACTTTCAATCCAAAAAAAAATCGATGTGACATAATGCAGAATAATATAATAATACAGCCATCCAAAGTAGATGTACGAAGTATTTATTTGTTTTTTTGGGTGTTGTAATGTTAGAACTAAATTATAATACACCACAAATCTCAAGATTGTCATTTCTTGCACGACAAGTTGCTGTTGATAAATTGTGTTTTGTACGTTTGTTCTCCGCCAACCACTCCATGTTACAATTTATGCCCCGAATATTTATGATTTTTCTTACTCTAACAATCCTTATCATTTATTGCTGCACACCGCCATTACATAATGTAACATGATTCGAGACTGTTACTAAATCATGTAAGACAAACAAAGAACATTTTTCGTTGGCCCAACTCGCCAAGGTCTGCGCGCGACTTTTTTTCAGGCCATAAACATTTTGTTTACCGCAACAGCTGATTTTCGCTGGGGGTGTGCAGCCGCCTCGACCAATCAGCGGGCCGCATTCGAGACACACCTCCAGAGTTCAAGGTAAGCGGTGACCTAGAAATTTTGCCGGTTGCAATTTTTTGTTTGCTCGGTTTGGCTGCAGCTGCAACTATGATTGTTCTGATATTTGCATATATATTTTAATCATTATAGTCGAATACATATATCAGATATGCAACTTTAGACCATGTTTTAAAATAAAAATTAAAAAACAAATGTGCATATAGTGTGGATAACGAATGAAATGATTCTCAGAACTGCACGCGGCATTGACCTGTATCGCTGGTCACCTTAGTTGAATGACCTGAGCTGGATATCGGGGAGAATTGCAGGACCTGACAGTTGTTTTAAGGTCAAACGATCATTTATAGGGGTAGGTGTAGGATCGAGAAAGGGGGGGGGGGGTGTAGAAGCTTTCTTCTAGAAAAAACAACTGTAAGCCGTAAATTAGCGTTTCTTTGCTTTAAAATGTATTTGAATATTTAAAAAATTATTTTACTGCTGTAATTTCTTATGGCCACTGCTATGGTGGCCAAGGCCGTAGTGTTTGATGGCCACGAATGTATGGGTTGTTGGCACGGTCACCCCCCCTCTCTCCCCCCCCCCCCCCCCCCCCCTTTGCTTAATTTCAACACCAACGTGTTTAGCCATTGTAGCTTTTCACGTAGGCTTAGGATACATTCTACAACGCAATCCAACAACAATTCAAATCTTAACACTAACCCTAGTTAAATCCAAAAACCCACATACCAACCCATAACTCAAATTCCAACGACAACATAACAACATTTTTTTGTTAATGATCTAGTGCTAGATAAAGATCAACATAGCCCCGTTCACTTCCTTGTTCGTCTAGATCTAGACAAAAAACATGGTTGACGTTAGTTACTGGGGAAGCCCCCGACCCATCCCAGCCCAGATATGGTTGAATACACCCTTTACATACCCACCTACCTGGTGTGTTCATACAAACAGGTTTCACAACATACACATAAACAAAATGAGCATAGCAACTACCGGTGATACATGGAAATGGATACTGAAAACTGGGGCGACAGAACACGGGTGCCGGTTTGCCGAAAAGTCTACGATGAGGGGGTCAAAACTGACCTCGACTGACCGGCGCCTTATATGAGCTATAAATCGAAAAAAAAAAATGTCCACGTAGGAACCTCTTCATAACTCCTGAGGTCGTAGACCGACCCTCGGGCGAATTGATTAAGCATTCAAATTCTCAATGTTTTCGAAAGCCTAAGCGAAGCTGGGCAGCATGCCTAGTTTATGAATAAATGCTACACTGCTAATGATAGAAAATCAGGTAGAAAATAGTGAAACTATTGATTGAAGATGTCCTTCTTTTAAAACATTGTGTGGTTGCTTTTTTTTTTTAATTTTATCTAGCTAAATCAAGCAAACATCATGGTCTTCCTGTAAACTGTCAAACTTCTAAGATAAACAAGACTTACAGTAATCTAACAAATACCTAAAAACACAAGATTTACAGTAATCTAACAAATACCTAACAAACACAATATTTACCGTAATCTGTCAAACACCTAACAAACACGAGGATTATGATAACGTAACAAACAACCAACAAACACAACATTTACAGTAATCTAAAAACACCCAACAAACACAAGGATTATGATAATCTAACAAACACACAACGTACAGTAATCAAACAAGCCCACGCTCTACCATGGACGCGTCTGTTCGCCTCTACAGCAATATCTGTATCTTGTGTATAGTTGTGTGAACTATCGACTTCAAGCTGTACTTTCGCATATTGATTTTTTTATTCGATTAAAACATGTCGTGGTGGTTTAATAGACTTGTCATAAACTTTTTCGTCGCAATGTCGCCTTTCAAGTTACACCTTTAAAAAAATATGTTAGGGCTTAAACGGTCTCATAATCTAGACGTGTCATAAGGATCTTATATCATAGGTGAAGTAGAGTCCACCTAAGTTTGCTATCAGTGAATGTGGCGGTGTTGTGTTTATTACAACGCCCCCTCCCCTTCCCCACCCTGTTTAGATTTTTAGAAAAAAATTACAAGTCAGCAACAATGCAATCAACTACAGCTGAGGGCGGGTGTGTGTGTGTGTTCGTGTGATACATGGCCAAAATTATCATTAGGTCCAAAACTAACAACACCAAGTACGATACACGCAGAGGCGTAGCGACCCTTCCCGGCACCCGGGGACAAACTTTCGATTTGCAGCTCCCCCCCCCCGTCGAACTTTTGATTTGCACCCCCCCCCCCCCATTTCCAACCCATTTTGCCCCCCCCCCCTAAGGTCGGCGCCCGGGGACATATGCCCCCCCCCCCTCGCTACGCCTCTGGATACACGTCATGCCTGCGTTCTTTAACATAACCAGCACACAAAACGCCTCTCGATGAAATAAACTCAGGTCGCCTTAAATGTTAATTTACCATCTCCCAGATCCAGCTTGCTATTTAATTATATGCCCTGAAACACACAAAGTGCAGGTAATTTATCAGACATTTTTTATTTTAAAATACAACCTTTAAAAAAAATTAAACGGTACCAATGGTTCAAATTTCTTATTTTCCCTTGACCTCTTAGCCAGATCAATTGCCGGGCAGCTCGACCAAACACAAGCCGTATCTCCCCCCAAGCAATAAAAAACCTTGCCCGACCCGCCAAGCCTGATGTGTGTGGCGTCGTCTTTCATTCGGGACACGGTGTCAACACTCGTATCGTTGAAGGCAGCCCCCCCCCCCCCCCACCACCTCCACACAGCATTGTGCAATCGTGCTGTAGGTCGACTTGACCTATAAAAAAATGGAATATCGGTGAGATTGCAGAGGTTGATTACAAAAAATAAATTAACCTTTGATTAACGTTTTAATTATGTTTCAATAAAATTTGTTTTTTTCTTCAGAGGATAAGATAAATTAATTATTTTTAAAAAATCCAAATCTCTTTAGTACTAAAGTATTACAGAGCTTTGTATTCGGTTTATTCTATGGTTAATTCTCAGGCTTTAACTAGGATATAGGAATACATAGATTAAGCTTATAGAAGATGGCGACCGCATGGGGGAAGGGGGGGGGGGGTTAAAGGCCTATAATGGAAAATTAAACAAGCTTTATCTTGTCTTGATGAGATGTCTGTCGTGTTATGTAACAGCTGTCTGTTCTATCTTTTAAATTCTGATTAGGGCCTAACCCCCCCCCCCCCCCCACATACAACTCTGTCAGTGTTAACAGAGGGGGTGAAAGTGGGTCACCCTCGCCCTTGTGACATTCTTCTGTGGTCAGTTAGAGATTAGTCAGCGGTCACTTGTATGTGTTATATAATAAAGAGTTGAACACACACAGAGCCAAGATATGGGTGACCTTTGTGTACTCAAGTGATTTACTGTCGTGTCTTTTATCAACATTTATCTGGTTAACTCCCCTGTCTCTCTTTACACATGTCCTTTGTTTCTTTCACAATGTTTTTCTCAGGGAGGGGGGGGGCCTAAAACTTTGGGGGGGGGGGGGATTAAATTTCCGGGAGGAGGGGGGGGGGGGGACAATGGAAAATTATATATTTTCTATATAAATTCTATTTTGTTCAAGGTGGGGGGAGACGAAAGAAACACTGTTCATGTTTTTTCTTTTGTACATTGCTCTAATTTTTCTTCCTCTAATTATTGCTTGCTCCTTTTCTCTTTCGTATCCTCCCTTCTTTCTTATTTCTCTATCTCTCTCTCTTTCATTCTCTCCCTCTCTCCCTCCCTCTTTCTGTTTTCACAATATTTACTTAACTGCCACATTCCCCCTCCATATCGGTTCATAAGATATTAATCAAACCAGTTTTGATCATGGCAGGCTAAAAATAGAATGGGTGGGGAGGGAGTGGGGAGGGGGAGATTATGTTTTTTTTTCCGTGATTGAGTTTGACAGCATTCACTTTCCTAAAAAAAAAAGCTAGGCTATATTTAGAAACGAACTATCAGTGAACGTTGTGTGTAAATGTAATCTGTAGGTAAAAGTAATTTTGTTCATGCTTTTATTGCTAGCCGAAAAATAGGGTTTATACCCGGATCTCTTGGTTGTGTTTTTATCTACATCAGGGGTCTCCAAACTTTTCAGTCCGAGGGCCGCATTAACTATCAAATTTCAATTGGGAGGGGGGGGGGGCAGTTTCTTCCAGGCATGTCTTTAATTTTTCTGGGCAAAGTTCCTCAGCCATCACCAACAAATGATTTTTCCTTAGACAAAAAGATATCCGCGGGCCGGATGAGAGGACTTCGCGGGCCGTAGTTTGGAGACCCCTGATCTACATCACGGATGTGTTGTCTTTAAGCTCCATGATTTCCTGCAGTTTACGTTTAGATTTTGTTTTATTACTGACTTTTTTTTTCATTTACCAGGATGTGATGACGTTAGCCTTGGGAATCTGTTGTCCGTGGTTTACTAACGTCAACTACCTTGTTAGTTACGTCACGCTAGAGGGGGTAATGTTAGTTGATGTCACGACTTAATTAGAGGCGTCACGAGGGGGGGGGGGGGTGACAACATGAAGTGCCGCACTGGGTGACACCCGACCAACGACTTCACTGAGCATTAAGTTCCTGGTAAACGTCATTCCTTCAAAGTTACGTTCTTATCGTTAGTTTCTTTCTTTCTTTAAATAGAATCGCGAATACGCGCCAAAAAGCTATTTAGAAACGCAACATCAAGGTCCATTTGTAGTGTACATGTGGCTACTTCATTAAGGGCGGCAAGTGTGGGATACTTCATTAAGGCCCGCAACTGTGGGCTACTTCATTAAGGCCCGCAAGTGTGGGCTACTTCATTAAGGCCCGCAAGTGTGGGCTACTTCATTAAGGCCGGCAAGGTGGGCTACTTCATTAAGGCCCACAAGTATGGGCTACTTCATTAAGGCCCGCAAGTGTGGGCTACTTCATTAAGGCCGGGAAGTGTGGGCTACTTCATTAAGGCCCGCAAGTGTGGGCTACTCCATTAAGGCCCGCAAGTATGGGCTACTTCATTAAGGGCCCTCTCCCCCACAAACGAGACTTGTCTCTAAAATTTAACGTAAGACTTGTTTACATCTGATTCTGTGACTTGACGCTAAAATTGAATTTTAGGCCTGTAGTCGCATCTGATTATGTGTAAAAATGTATGTAATTTGTAATATTAAGTCTAAAGGCTTATGAGCGCGACAGATGTTGATTATACAACACACAATGACGCTGTATGAAAAGGATAGTTGGCAGAGTTTGTATTGATAATGCAATTGCAATAGCCAGGCTTTCAACATCAGCGTGACAGCGCTCGTCATTAGACACAGGTGTTTCAACTTCTATAACTGGCATCTGTGTGAGCGAACATCTAGTCAGTGGCGTAGCGAGGTCGGGTGTCACCCGGTGCGGCACTTAATGGTGTCACCCCCCAGAGACGTAGCGATCCTTCCCGGGGACAAACTTTCAAGTTTTCGATTTGCACCCCCCCCCCTCAAACTTTTGATTTGCATCCCCCCCCCAAGTTTTCGATTTGCACCCCCCCTCAAGTTTTTCTCTATATATTTTGCTGTTTTTTGCCTTGGTGTCACCCCCCCCCCTAAATGGTGTCACCCGGTGCGGTCCGCACCCCCCGCCCCCCCCCCCTCGCTACTCCCCTGCATCTAGTGTAAACCTATAGTGCCCTTGTTGTCTGTGTGATCGAACGTCCAGTGTTCAGTGCCTCTGTTGTACAGGTGTGTCAGCTGTTCACGTGACTACCGTAACTTGCTTCAATCTTCAGCCATTATTATTTCAATAAATTATTTTTAAATAATCATTCTATAAATTGCAATACCCCTTCTTCCCTCTCACACACGCAAAGCAGATTTTTTAAAAACAAAAATTCGATACATTATTTTTCTGTCTGCCAGAGTTTCTTCCAGGCATCTCTTCTGCCCCCCCCCCCCCCCCCCCACCGAACGGAATGAAATGTATATAGAAAATGTATACTTTTAACAGAAACACTACTGTCTGCTAATGTGGTTTCCCTTGAACCTCTGTACTAGCCTAGTAGCAAAATCATTACAGTACTGTGTGATGGGTGTAAAAGTGAAGCAGCACATCATTATAGAGGTTACCCACCCGCTAAAAGTACATATAGTGTCGTACATGCATTAAGCCACATTCCTAGAGGAAGGGTTTCGGTTTTTTTGTGACGATATGCGGAGTGGCATTTGAAGCGGTAGTGTGGTCAGAATTTTGCCCAGCCACCCACTGCTTGTGTGTCAGACATGAGATGGGTGGGCTCAGTAACAATTGTGCTAGTCACTCTAATCCTACTACCATCCTCGATTAGCTCGTGTACCCATCTAGAGACTCTAGTGCTAGTCACTATAATCCTTAATCTAGTCACTCTAATCCTACTACCATCCTCGATTAGCTCGTGTACCCATCTAGAGACTCCAGTGCTAGTCACTCTAATCCTACTACCATCCTCGATTCCCGCCCCCTCCCCAACACCATTTACATAGTGTTTTCTGAAGTATTTTTTTACCCCCAACGTTATTTAGCGGTCAATCGGTCCACATGTGTTGCAGTCAATGTTCAATCTACACTTCTCTATTCATACAGAACAGAGAGTTCTTTTAGTCGTGATATCTTTTTTGTCAGTCCGCTCTAACTTGACTCTGTCACAGCCATAAAAAAATACCTTGTCATACAGTTCACACAGGAACTGCTACCACTGCGCACCGCCACTGCGCACCGCTGCACACAAGCAGAAAATAAAGCAGCGTTTAACATGGGATTGAATGTGTTCAAATTGAATAAACATTCCAGCAGTACACGTCATATCTTCACTACCAGCAGACGATACTTATAGACACGTGGGTTTTTGCCCTGCAGTCCTGTCTCTGTGTCCTGATTTATGACGATCAGCTGTTCAGTGTGTGCACCACTGTGTCCATCAATGTGCACTTGTCATTGTAAGCACAATGTCCTGTGTGGGTAATGCTTAGAATAAAAATTGTAACAAACTGTATGTAGTACTTGAAATGTTACATGGGTCTTACATTTGTAGTGTAGTGGTATACTAGACATGTTTTCTGTATTCGTGTTGACTACTTGGTACATTTGAATAGTATTACATTAGTAGTGTAGAACTGTAGTGCACGCTACAAATTAGTTTGGTATACACATCATGAACCAACATTTACACCCCCTCCACCCCCTTGCCGTTACTTGAAAAAATATCTTTGATTAAAAATAGTGACTTCATACTTTTGATGTAGGGTTTAACGTCTTTATAGAGAGAGTTGTGGATTTGTCTACCTAGACACGGTACCAGGTTATATATATATATAGAGCTAGAAATCTTACGGCCTACAGTGTATTAAACCATGTTAGTGCTCGCTTTGATGTCATACTTCCTTGTATCTCTATCACTGCCCCTCAAGCTGATTCTTACTCTAACTCTAACCCTGACCTTTAACCTGAAGACAATCTTACATAAGATGAATCAGAGCATCTAATTAGAACTGTGTTAATTAATGAGTGCTCAGCTGACACAAACACGCACGCGTTGAACCGTACCACGCGAGTGTGAGAAACATTGACGTCATCGTTCGAGTTGTCACTCATGCTAATCACGTGACGCTATTTTTAGATGCGTTTAGCGCTAAAATCAGCTGAGTATAAAGGCTGACGTCCACTCATTAAACTAAGATTGTCATCACGGTTCAAGTTCAGGATACAAGAAATGGCTTTACGTTGAAAATACATCAGGACTGTCAAAATAGGGTCGTTAAATTAAAAGATATAAATTTGATGTTAGAGTAGAGAAATGTTTTGGTAATTCATCATCAACATTTTTTTCACATTCATGTCCAAGACACTTTGGGCAGAAGAAGTAGATTTGTTGTTGTTTCAATGGACTCTGCATACAAGAGATGGTGTGGTCAGCAATACGCCCCGCCGTCTACCTAATGTGAGTCAGGTGCGGGGCTGGATGGGCGGGCTTAGTGACGTACTACGGGGGTCAAAACCGGGTCTTTCCGGTTAGCAGTCGTTAGCTGTACCATCCGACTATCGTTTCCCCCACTCCTCCATTCTAGTAATATTGCTTTTTTGTTAAATTTTCATTGTTTTTTTTTTTTTACATTTTTTAATTACTTTTTGAGATTTGGTCAAAAATAATCCCTCACCATTTTACAATTAGTAAGTTTTGTAGGCAATAACAGAAACCGTGAGTCATATTGTACCTGCTGGTGTTGTGGGTGGAGGAAAGCTGAGACTCATGGTCATACGGATTTAAAACGGTCCAAATCCCACACCTCCTCAATTAAGCTCTATTGAAGTAGCTTTGAGCTATGGCAGACCAACCGTGTCAAATGTTATAAAAAAACAACAACCGTGTCTAATGCAATCCATGGGAAACGAGGAAAGCCGCATGTTTTCCAGGAAAGGTGTTGCACGCTGGGATATCCCACCTGGACCCGGATTTCCCCTTGTTAAAAACATTTCACGTAAACAAGTCCCTACACGACGTCACATGCGTGGGTTAAGGTCACCAACAGCTCACCACAATAGGTGTAGTGTCACCAATAGCTCACCACACCGGGTGTGTCGCCAACAGCTCCCCACAATGGGTGTTTGTCACCAATTGCTCACCACACTGGGTAGGTCACCAACAGCTCACCACAATAGGTGTAGTGTCACCAATAGCTCACCACACCGGGTGTGTCACCAACAGCTCCCCACAATGGGTGTTTGTCACCAATTGCTCACCACACTGCTAGGTCACCAACAGCTCACCACACTGGGTAGGTCACCAACAGCTCACCACACTGGGTGTGTCACCAACAGCTCACCACACTGGGTAGGTCACCAACTGCTCACCACACTGGGTATTTCAATACAAATATACAGTTAAATTATGTAAAATAGAATAGTCAATGGGTAGAGAGGAGGCATGTGGAAGTTAACCCAGACATCTTGAATATGGAGCCCAGTCTTGGCTGAGTCTACCCAGCTCTAATCGGTACCTGACTTCAGTTGGGAAATGTAAAAGCTGTTCGACGTAACGCTGAACACACAATCTCTTCAAATACCGAGGTAAAAGAGAGGAAATCTACTTCATCTACTCGATTGACCATCGTTTACTAACGACCTTTTGTCTGTCAGTGTAGTTATATTAGATATACTATTAGCCATTATTATATCTCAATGGCTGTAAGCTCTTTTATGATCGTCGGCGTTTGGCAAATCAGCCTTTGTCTGTCGGAATTTTCCCAAACACCAGTTCACATACAAGCGGTTTTTATGTGATCTATGTGGGGGTTTATAAACACATTTTATAAAAGAAACACAAACCATTTTAATATAATTATAGTAAACAAAAAAACTTTACAAAGGCTGCATTATTTGTATTTTAAACATAAGTTGAATTATGTAATGTATGTAATGGTAGACTCTATATACTTTTTTCTCTTAAGTTTGTAGTCTACTTAACAACTTAATAGATCCGATTTTACTGACACAAGAAATAAAAAGAATAATTAAAAACAAACAAACGCAAATGTGGTCTGTCACACACCCTCATTACATTAAAGACGACGGCTATTACAATTTAACACGAAAACAACAATACATAATCTTTCGACTTAGAACAGGCCACAACAGACTAAATCAACACATGCACAAAAAACTGAAGGTTGGGTGTAGCGAAATGTTCCCTTGTGGCAAGGCCCCCGAAAACACGGAGCACGTACTCCAGGAATGTACTCTGTATAGCCAGGCAAGAGTCAGACACTGGCCCCAGCCCACCCCACTCAGGGAAAAATTATATGGGACACCTGACAAACTGGAAACCACAGTCCGGTTTGTCCACGAAGTTGGACTTGTTGTCTGAATCCTGCACAATATTCAAAAATTAAGAACGAAGAAGAAGACTGACACATCCACCATGCAAACAAAATTGTGTGACATTTTGTGACTTTTCTCCCCAACCAAGCAGGCAAAATTGAGTGACATCTTGTGACTTTTCTCCCCAACCAAGCAGACAAAATTGTGTGACATTTTGTGACTTTTCTCCCCAGCCATCGTACGTCACAAGTCGGCTACCATGGCACACCATTGTGAATCAATGCGCACTTTTATCCTCCCGTAGTGTCCATCAATAGTTAAAGCCGGTTTAAACAGGTGTTTGGCAATACTGTATCCCCCCCCCCCCCCCCAGGTAAGCCGGTTTAAACAGGTGTTTGGCAATACTGTATCCCCCCACACACACCTTCAATAGACTTGACCATATCAGACACACCATTGTCCATACGTCGGATACCTTTATTTATTTAACCACCCGCCCGACTGGCCTTCGTTTACCAACAACCCGGTTCTAACTGGTTCATGTCATGATGGGTCACGTTTGACAATGGAAGCCTACCCCCCCCCCCTCTACCCCCTTACCTGGACCCCCATTACCTGGACATTTACCGTAAACACTTACAGGCCATGTCATCATCTTTTGTTTCCCCCCCCCCCCACTCCTGACCCCGTGTGACGTAGAGGTTGCATCATCCCCGACACAAGTGGGCGGAGTCGAGCTGAGTCAATCGATTTCAGCGTTGGGTTGGGCCAGGGTTGTTAGGTTTGAGTACCCAGGCTACACGAGGTAAATAGAAATATTTGTAAACAAGTTGAGAAAATCAATTTGCCTAAGGCCGGAAAGCATTAGAGGAATACCACGTAGTAGACCACCAGAAGACCAATTAAAGTATTTGCTATTGTACGAGCAAGTTTCGCCGAGGCCTGACATCCGGACTCAACATTATTCGTCTTCAGTTATTTAATTTAATTAATTTAAAATAAAACAACTCCATATCATAGCTCTGTCCCGCCCCCATATTATACCCCTTCCCCAAGACATACGGTATCTTCCTAGCTTCGCATCTTTGTTCGTCTGAAATATTCAGCAAAATGTATTCTATGTAAGACATGCACAAAAAAAGGAACAGTTCAGTCCCGAGAAATATAAAGGTTATAAAGTAAACTGTTCCTCTAAAGTACTCTAAGTATTCGCGGGTTGCGAGCTATGTTGAGATTAAGGACACACCAGTATAATGTTTCTTCTGATTCATAACCCAGCCAATTTTTTTTGGTAACATATTGAACATATTGCTTATGTAAATTGAGACTTTATGGTATCCATTATCATAGTTTCTAAGTAGACCTAAAGCTATGAAAACCCGTGTTGAACCGTTTTCACCAAAGAAGTATTGAACACAGTTGTTAATGGTTTGACAAACGTCTATACCACATCCTTTATACTTTATTAATGTCAGGTCAATCTTTAAGTTACGGAAACTAGCCCTGAACATAGGCATGTAGTATAAACAGCAACACCAACACGCCTGGAATATATTTCTCTTCTCATAGTTGCTCTAAATGTTAATGGCGAATGTCTTAGAAATAAACCGATCAGTTGCCCCGCATAATGAACTAGTTTATGTGAAGCAAAAAAAATGCGGACAGCACAACACAATGTTTTCAACGAATGGAATAAAGTAAGTTGTGGAAAAACGCGAACACCATCTACTTCAAAAGTGGTTGATTGCCAGTCAAGCAAGCGATGTAACCTTGATGTCGGTCAGGTTTTAAGGATTACTTCATGTTTTTCCGTTGTTACGTCTGCTTTCAGTTCCAGCTCGCTGCGGATAAGGTGACAGTAGGAAAGCGGTTGACACTGGTTCAAAGTCCATGCTTAGAATACATCTTGACCTCAATTCTGCATATTTATAAGTTTATTTATACGAACCAATCAGCATCGCGTATTTAGTAAAAATCGCTCCGCGGGTAGGTGTCACGTGATAAATGCGCGTGTGCCGGTGATATTTTCCTATAAATACAGTGGTTAAAATGAGTTAACTTCACAATATGAAACAACACCTATTGCGAATAATTAACTCATTGTCGAGTTCGACACCTTACTCCTTTACTTACACACAATGCCGGAAACTAACGAGGTTGAAAACAGGAATATGGAGGAAGAGTAAGTTGTTTTTTTCTTCATGTAGATTCCTTAAAAATTATTAAAGTTAAAAGTAGGCCATTGCTTTAACATGTAATTATTTGCATTGTTCTTATTTTAGTTTTAAAAAAATCTTGTTAACGAGAAAAAAAACGTAGGCCTATTTTTCTGCTTAATTATAATATTGAAAAATAATTATCTTATTCTTCTAATGATCACAATGTAAAACTAAAAAGAATTAGCCAATGTAATTTTAATTTTAATTGTATATGCGTTTAATACAGACTAGCGCTTTAAAATTTGTTATCCGACTTAGATCACATATACAACATTTCAACAAATATTCATTTAAAAATGGAATGCTCAACAAAATGTAACGAAATATGACTGGGCATATAGCATATCTTTCCCTTTATTGATCTATTACTCTTTTGCTCAATAATTAAAAACAAAATTCAGACTGATTGTATAGTAAAGTAAATTTAGTGAAAAGGTAGTTGGACAAACTTATACGATAGTTGGTGACGTTAACAGTGTATTAAATTGCAGCAAATAACTTTAATATGTGATTTTAATCGAATATGACATATCAGTACAAAAATCTGACAGTTACAAGACCAATAATCGTTAAAATACTGCGTATTTCGTTTAACAACTGTTTTAAATCGGTTATCGAACTTGGACCGCGATGTATCGCAAAAGCATAGTTTTTTTAATACTTAAAAGTAGTTGTAAAAAGATCTTTTTAACGATGTTTTGAAATATAATTAATGAGCATATAGGTCTATTAAAGTATGTTGTTTAACTTTTGATGTGTCTTTACAACGCTTCACTTTATTATATTTTTAAAACGCATTTTAAATTTTATAAAATACGTACGCCTATTTGTTTTTCTAATTAGATTTTTTGCAAGTTTGAAAAATTTTCTTTACAAAACAGTAATTAAAAATGTATTACCGCGTCAAATGTTCTTTATTTTAAATAGAGCTAATTATGATTTAATTTAAAACGTAATGCAAGCCGTGTCTCAGAGATAAGGATACGTGATTGTAATCGGGACATGGTCAATTAAACCGGCAACTTTCCGAGTTAGTTAATGCAGTTTATAGCCGATATTATCTCATGGATAAAAATAAAATTATCTTTTTAAAAAGGGACCTGAATGACTCTCCGGAGATAAGTTACTTCTGCACGAATCTCGATAAAATGTTACCGGGGAAATCTCTCAGCTGATGAAGTGCGCAAGACGCACAGCGGCTGACCTGACCTAGATTCGCCAACCAATAGGATAATGTCCTATACGATCGTTAGTTTAGCGGCGGATAAGTCCGCATTGCAAAAAATATATAATGTCCTTCAAATCTGGGTCCTTATCAGTGTAGAATCGTACTTTTATAAATAGCTTCAAAATAATGTATTGTTTCACTGCGTTGTCAAAAAGTTATATGCTTACTTGTTTATTCTGAATCATTATTCAGCATAGTCACTGACTGTAGTGGTAGTGTTAGCAGTGTTCGGCTAGATTTAAGCACCGCCTACTCAGTCTGCTCGTGAACAAGCGATTCGCGCGGAGTTGGGGATTTTTTAAAACCCCTTTGTCATCCATTACTAAACTAGTTGAGACTAGTGTCGAGTTAGTAAACGTGTCAACAAAATAGAAAATGAAATTGCTCTGGCTTTCACGGGTTGCAAGGTAAATAATTAGATATTAATAAAAACAAAATAATCTAAATCTTTTAATTGACAATTTTAACTGATTTAAAATTTTAGATTCTTAAATTAGTTTTTACTCGTCAACACTTGGTCCTAGATACAACTTTATTTAATTTTCTGTTGCCACGCCTCCGTAACCGGTGTATTGGATATTATGTTCTTTCACATTTCGTACACAAAACATCATAATTATTTTGAATAAAAGAACGAATAAAATATACAAGATATGATTATAATTTGCCTTGGAAATTCTAGAATAAGTTTTTTTAAACGTTTTATTCTTCTATCGCCTTAATTTCTAGTTAGGGCCTACATTTTAATTTTTATTTAAAGTTACTCCAACTAGATTCTAGATCTATTTGTGTGCTGATTATTAGTAGTATTATAGTATTGTCTGCATGCCTTGTCGCGCCGTTACTTGGCCTGACGGCGGTAGAAATCTAGCAGATCTATCTAGTCTAGATCTAGATCTAGTTGGATAGGCCTAACCAGTTGGATCTGGTATGCCTCCCACAATTATTAAGACCTGTCTCCTTTAGTTCTGTACACTGGCCCATTTATCAGACTTTTATACATGTTATAGGCCTGGCAATAAATATAGCAAAGCAACTAGTGTAGTGGGCTCCTAATGACATTTACTGGTATCTATTTTAGTTGTTGACAAGCCAAGTTAGTAATATTTTATTTTATTGGATATTGTTAGATTAATTAGGTTAACTTAATCAATGTCGTGTGTTCAGGGAGATTTTGTGTTGACATCTGTGTAAATATGCCGGGCGGTTATATTTTTATTTTATGACAGCTAAATATTAGGCGTTTATTAAGTTTAATAGTTAAATAATAGACCAAGATATAAATCTTCATAAGTTTGTATTAAAAAAATCCTATATTTTATGAATTCACGATGGTTTGAATTACGTGGCCAATACACGTGTTGTATCGCAGTCTGTTACACCCAATCAAGCTGTGTTCAGATTTTTTATCCACTCTACTAAGTCTAAGAAAAACTGGGGCTTATCTATTGATTTTACCTTTGACCCCGTAAGGTCACGTTGACTGAGTTTTGCTAACCCTTAGAAAAAAGCAACTAAAAAATCTACGCCAGCCTGAATTTAGATCCCAGATCTAGATCTATAATCTAGATCTAGATATCTAGTAGTTTTCAAGTTTATTTTTATTTTAGTATTTTAGGTTGCGTTACATTTCATTAAACTTAATTGAAAAAGGCCATTGCTATGCAATCGGTAACTATAATCGTCGCGTAAGGAAAATACATCACCGTTTTTTTTCCTATTTCTATTTATAAACTGTAAACTTTTATATTACTTCAGAGTTACCTCCCGAATTCTGAAAAACTCAGATCCTCTCAGGAGACAGAATCTCAACCCAGCCGCCACATTCTCATCTACCAACTCACTTTTGGAACCCACACGCGATTTCCGTGTCATCTACGGTGACATCAACGACCTCCCCAACAAAGTTCGTCACTATGTGGAGGAAAACGTCCGTCTCTGTAAGCCGGACACTGTCCACATCTGTGATGGCTCAGAGCGAGAGAATGAGCTGCTGACTTACATTCTCCAGAAAGATGGAATCATCAAAAAGTTACCCAAGTACAACAATTGGTAAGCTTTTCAATCATAATTCAATAATTCTGTTTTATGTTGTCTACTTGCTACTTGCTGTTCTACTTGAAGATTTTATACATATAATACTCATTTAGCTAAAAAGATGATCATTCATTTTTATTCTGATTAGCAATTTTAAAAACACCCATGTGCCTATCAAATTTTATGTTACTAATTTAAAAAATTCATTTTTAATTTTCTTAGCTGGTTGGCGAAAACTGACCCAGCAGATGTTGCTCGCGTTGAAAGGTTAACCTACATATCAACTGAGGTCCAGCGTGACACAGTTCCCTCACCTAAGAATGGTGCCAAAAGCCAACTTGGCAACTGGATGGCACCAGATGATATGGACAATGAATTAAACATGAGATTTCCAGACTGCATGAAAGGTGAATTTCCTGTTTGATTTTATTTGTAAAAAGAAATTTTGCAGCATTTAGTTTTTTAAAAAATGGTAACGTCTATTTTATAAAGTGCCAAATTCAAAATTCCTAACATTATGTTTTTATATTTCCAGGGCGCACAATGTTTGTGATTCCATTCAGCATGGGACCAGTTGGGTCACCCCTCTCAAAGATTGGCATTCAGCTGACAGATTCTGCTTATGTGGTTGCTAGCATGAGGATCATGACCCGTATGGGGAGCAACGTTCTGTCAGCTCTCAACGACAACAATTTCATCAAATGTCTTCATTCTGTTGGCAGGCCTTTGCCTCTTACTTGTAAGCATCAGTGATTTAAATATTACTTAAGCTTTTAAATTATTATTAAAATTCTAACATTAAAAAAAAATCTTAATTGTATAGTAATAATATGCTAACAATAACTTTTATATTTCTAGCACCCCTGCACAACAACTGGCCATGCTATCCCAAAATGACACTGATCGCACACATACCTCAGAGAAATGAGATCTGCTCATTTGGGAGCGGTTATGGTGGGAACTCACTTCTTGGAAAGAAATGCTTTGCCTTGAGATTAGGGTCTATCCTTGGCAACAGAGAGGGCTGGTTAGCTGAACACATGCTGGTAAGTGGACACACATTTTATTCAGTTATTTTTATGCTATCTTAAAATTCGTACTAAAAATGGCTTTTCAAAATCCAAAAATAAATATTTTTTCGGTGAAACTGCATAACAGAAATAGCTTTATTTATAAATTTTGATCTTACTGTTTTACAGATTTTGGGCATTGAGAACAAAACAACCGGAGACAAACGCTACATCGCTGCCGCCTTCCCAAGTGCCTGTGGGAAGACCAACCTGGCCATGATGACCCCCACCCTCAGCAATTACAAGGTCACCTGTGTAGGAGATGACATTGCCTGGATGAGATTTGACGACAAGGGTCACCTGCGTGCCATCAACCCAGAGGCTGGTTTCTTTGGAGTTGCCCCAGGTAGGCTCTTCACTATTTTATACTGTTGGTCTTTAAGTGAAATTATGTTATAGTGCAATTCTTTTTTACAGTAGCTTAAATTATTTCTTGTGTTTTATATAAAATTACTTCAACAAAAAATAATAAATTTTTTTTACAAAATTAATCAGGTACATCAAGAAAAACAAACCCCATCGCCATGGAAACAATCAAATCTAATACCATCTTCACCAATGTGGCTGAGACAAGTGACGGTGGTGTCTTCTGGGAGGGCTTGGAGAAAGAGATTGACACCAACGTTAAGATCCGCTCCTGGCTAGGGGATGAGGACTGGAAGAAGGAAGAAACAGACAGACCAGCTGCCCATGCCAACTCAAGGTTGGTACTGTTGTAAACCTTCCTGGGATTTATTCATGTGCATGGTTGTTATAAAATTAATTATTTAAGTGCATTGTGTTTGGCTTCTTATAATACAAAAATTAAATGTTCTATTAAAGTTTAAACATCCTTGATTTTGTTTTCATTTGAACAGATTCTGTACCCCAGCCGCACAGTGCCCAATCATGGACCCTGCCTGGGAGGACCCAGAAGGTGTTCCTATTGATGCCATCATATTTGGAGGCCGCCGCCCAACTGGGGTCCCTCTAGTGTATGAAGCTTTCAACTGGCAGCATGGTGTCTTTGTTGGCGCCTCAATGAGATCTGAGTCCACAGCAGCTGCTGAACATGTTGGTGAGTCCCTCAATAAAATCTTGTTATCAATTTGTTACACAATTTACTTCGCTTAATCCGGACAGAGGTGTTATGGTTCAGTTAAGTGGCTGGATTGATGTGCAAATTTTCAAAAAAAATGCTCTGTCCAGATTTATAAATGGCCTAATATACTGCTGCTTCATTTAACCAGTATCCCAATTAAATTAAAGATACTGTGTTAAAATATTCAAGTTCTATCTCAATTTTATGTTTTCATTAACTGATGAAGTATTTATACTTAAAAATTAGAAATTTATGTTTATTTTTGTTCTGTTTCTACAGCTAAACAGATCATGCATGATCCCTTTGCCATGCGTCCATTCTTTGGCTACAACTTTGGCGACTACTTAAAACACTGGCTGAGCTTTGGCAAGAAAGATGGTCTGATCCTCCCCAAAATCTTCCACGTCAACTGGTTCAGGAAGGGACCCAACAACAACTTCCTCTGGCCAGGTTTTGGAGACAACGCCAGAGTCTTGGACTGGATCGTGCGCAGGTGTAACAACGAAGACGTCGGCAAGAAAACTGCCATTGGAATGGTGCCCAAGTTTGACTGCTTCAATGTTGATGGCCTGGAAGAGCCTGTAGATCTGGAAGCTCTTTTCAGCCTGCCGAGGGAATTCTGGGAGAACGAGGTCAATGCCATTTACAAGTACTTTGATGAGCAAGTCAATGAGGACCTGCCACCAGAGATTATGGCGGAGCTGCGCAACTTGGAACAGAGGATCCAAAATGAGTTATAAATAGTCTTTCATTAATGGGAATGTTCCATTTTGTTTATACTTTTCCCTTTGAGCATTTTTATTGTTACAGATGTAATTAAAATGAGATTATATGTGGGTTGTTTAATTGAAATGTTATTTTGAAATTATGATTTACACTTGTTATTAAATGTGTATATAGCCTATAAGATTGAATCTTAAACTTGAATAAGTGAAAATGTTTTTTTTTGTTTTGTAAGCTTATTCAAAGTTTTTTATTGTTTGTGTTCAAATGACTCAGGATTAGAATGATAGTTTTTAATAAACTTCCCATTTTAAAAGTACATTTTGTATAAGAATTACTTGGTTGCCAAACTTGTCATGAATAAATGTTAGATATGCGGAGCTCAGGATTAATACATTTTTCTGTACATGTTTGAAACTGTGATAACTAGCTTAGTTGTCTGTTATTGTTTCTATTCCACTTTGTAAAATGGTACCCTGTGCTTAAAATATAGCTTACATTACTCTTAGCTTATGGGTGAATGCTTACTTCAGTTAAGTAATTGCCTGTCTGTATATTTGCTAACTGGAAAAATATTTTTGTAGCTTGATTAATCATTTTGTTTGTATAAAGTGTTACTTCTTTTATATCACATTTTGTATTTTATTTATACATATTTGTAATTGTTTACAAAATAGAATTCCAAGTAAGTTTGATATTTCTTAATAATGAATCAATAAATGAGTGCTCATAAGTCAACAGATATTCTCAGCACTAAGTGCTTTTTGGGAGATTTTTTTTAAACTGCTAAAGCTTAAATAGCTATATTATAGTCAGCTGATTGTTTTAAATGTTTATATTAAACAACCACAGCTAAGCTGATTTTAAAAATTATAGCGCTCAATTCTATTTCTATATAGGTTGTGATAAAAACAGGTGTTTTTTTTTTTTTACTTATTTGTAAAATTAAAGAATGAATGATATTATTGAAACTTTGTGGTACTTAGTAACTCCTAATGGACCACATGGGAGTAGTGTCCCTGTTTATGTCATGTGTAGAGATTTGGGTCAGGCACCTTGTAAATATGTTCCATCCCTGATTCCAGAATGTTCACCGGTATCTTTGCCATAGCTTGTACATAGTAAATACTGTTGTTTCAGCCCTGCCTTATGTACATTTGTTTTAGAGTACTATATCATTTGTTCATACATAGAGGGAAGAAATATGAAAAAAAATCTAAAAGTTTACCCTAAAAAATAATAAAATAAAAATAAAACTTTATCGAATTTGTTATTTTTTCATGTTAAATTAATGAGACTAGATTTTGATTCTACCCCAGCAAGAACAGTCAAATAATAATCATCATACTTGTGGAGCAGAGAAACACAATCATACCTCCATCTTACGAGGTTTTTAGGAAATTGCTCAGGGTTTGTTTCACAGACCACTGATCTATTCAAAGTTGTTTTGACCAACAGACTTCACTTTATCCTTGGGGTATTTTAATCTGGTGATGGAGGTTGTTGTTTTCAGGCCAACTGATGTGTAATATGTGAATTCCTTTACGTAAGTTTTTAGTTTGTTTCAACCCCATCAGAACAACAGAGAAAAGATTTCACGTTGCTGTTAAACAGTCTGATTTAGGAAAGCGTAGATGTGCTCTTGACTTCTAGGTTGTGTGGGGTATGTTGAGACCGTCACTGGCCTTGTTGCTGCGGCTTTTGATGTCCTCATCTGCTGCCCCACCCTTGCTACCTACACTTCATAGATATGTATCGTGAAGCTATTCACCTTCGAAAATAGTCATTTCTTGTATCTTAAGTAGGTTCCTGATTGTTATTAATTGTTAACGCTCACACCTGTTTTTTTTTTAAAGTTAATCTCTAACTTAAAGCCTGTCTTAAGTGCCACTTCGGGGAGTTTGCTTACGGTGTTTCTTCCAGACTTTTTTCTCGGGGAGGGGGGGGGGGGCACTTGAAATTTTCTAGGGGGCTGATATAACCCGCAAAATCTGAGTCCTCAGTCAAATTATGGCTTGTAAAAACTAAAGTTGTATCCATTTCATGAGAACCGTTAGGCCCACGGTCCTCACAACCTGAGTTTTGAATAAACCAATAGGAATTTTCCACGTCACCACACCAGCCTTGGATATGGCATTTTAAAACAAGCCTCAAGGGTACTACCTTCCTTCGCGCTAGCCTAAAACATTCATCTTGAATCATGTGAGATTGAACCATGCAGAATATAACTTTAAAATGCAATTACTGCCAGCTTCTTAATTTAGAGTTCCTATATTCAAGACATTAACCCTTCCCCAACCCTCCCCCTTCCCTACGAGTGACATTTTCGTATTCTATAAAAAGACGATGGTTCATTTTACGCTGGGAAAATACTTCATGCATGTATTATTGTATACAAAAGCTGGTTGTACAAAGCTTTCTCTTTAATCCCCCCCCCCCCCACTTATATAATATAATAAAGGTCTGACTCCAAAATTCAATAAAAAGGCAAGAAAACTTGAGATGGATTAAATTATTTCAAAGCTCAAGTTTAATCCGGAACATCTGTGTAAAATCTAGGCAGATAATCCACGATTTGTGTCAACGTTGTCAAATTCGATAGTCCTAAAAGCACGTCTGAAGCAGTGTAACAACGAGACATTGTGCTTTTGAACGTCATCAGCGGTCTGATTTGATCCGGCAGTCATTGTCTGACCCAAGGGTTCTAACACATCGATGTTTGATACTAGATCTCATAGCCCTAGTTGTTCTTATACTAGGTTTTGATGCAACTATTCGAGTGCGGGAATTGTGAAGATGAACATTTGAGTGTTAACAAATCAGAGGTGGCGGGGGGGGGGGGGGGGGGGGAGAGGGGGGGGGGGGAGGGGGGGGGAGAGGGGGGGGGGTCGTCAAGTATTTTGTAAAACACATTAGATGGTACACATTACTTTGATGGTGAGTTGTTCGAATTCTGAACCATTTACAGATAAGTGGGGCATGTTCGACTTATGAAGCAGCTTTAGATATGGAAAGAGTACATCATATTCGAGTCTTAACAAAAGGCTAGAGCTAGGCAACACTTCTTGATGTTGACTTCCGAAGCAGTTTTGATAGAAGCATGACAATAGTTTTTCGACTTCTGAAGCAGATACATACAGTGCTGTACCGTCTACTACACCTCATACATTTCGTGAACTACAACTGTTCACTTTCCAAAGCAGGCTATGATAGATGCAACACGTTGCATGACACTCGTTTTTGGACTTTTGAAGCAGATCCGCCAACTACACCTCATGCGTTTCGTGAACTACAACTGTTCGACTTCTGAAGCAGGCCCTGATAGTGTTGAACTTTACAACTACACCTCACTATCTCAACTATCAACAAACCAGAACACGTGATCAAGTGCGATACATACGACGTAATTAAACCTTCAAAACCTGAATCAGATAAGACAACAAAGCAAAAAAAAAAAAAACAACAATGAACTACGGGTAAAAGTATAGTATCTGTCGTAGGGAGTTTGTCGTCATTGAAGGATGGTCGTGGTGCTACCCCTACGGGAATGGGGGGGGGGGGGGGTTGGGGGGGGGGGGAAGAGGGGTAGTTGAAATTTTCGTGGGGCGGACGGGGGAGGACAGTGTTAAAAGTATATATTTTCTATATAAATTCCATTTCGTTCAGGGGGGGGGGGGGGTAGACTTTCTTCGTGGGTCAAGAAGAGATGCCTGGAAGAAACACTGAACGACGCCCTAGGAAACACACATCAAATGCTAACAATCTGATCTCGCTATGCCTTCTCTGATGGAATGTGTTTCGTCTATCATAAGCAAAACTCGCTGAGAGACACGTTAACCTGTGGGGAGAGGTAGGAGGGGGAAGGGGGTAGACTTTGATTTAATCCCGCAATCGGTACAATCGATGTACATGGGGAGATAAGCCGGGATAAAGCAAGGTTGAGTTGTGTTTTATAGACCTGACTCCCACTTCTAAGAGATCCTCTGCAACCCCCCCCCCCCCCCCACACACACACACCGTATCTCACTCCCCCTTGAAACTAAATATTGATGTCGCTTTATATCTTTAGCGTTTTAAATAAACTGTAGTCTAATGTTCGGAGAGTTATTGGAATAAACTATATCTAAATACATAGTAAAACAAATGTAATACCTTTTTAATAACTAACTTTTAAATGCATTGAAAAATTTAAAAAAAATTAACTAATCAACATTCTTGAATAAAAGCGTTGGTCGTTAAAGAGTCATGATATTTCTTATACATTTTTATGCCAAGCAGGTTGTTGATTAAAACATTGATAAGTTTATCTTTATTGTTGATTCAAGATTTTACAATTAATGATAACAAACAGTGTGAACATATTTTCTCAGTTTCATAGATAGTGTCAAGGTTATTACGATAGTGGCATATTTATAGAAAGTTGTTTTACTTCTAACGATAAAATTGCGCGGTCTGTTTAGTTTTGCGGCCAACTTTACTTAAGAATTGTTTGCTTTTAAAAAAAATTTAAATATGCCTATTCCTTTACTAGGAGTTTCTTTCTTTTATTTATCGAAACCTGTCTAATAGAAAAATAGAAAAACTACATCAGAATAAACACATTTTATATAGTACAACACATCAACACTGTTGGTAACGTAACTAGTCATTAGTCTTAAGTTTCAAGGACAGCAATATTTCAAACTTTTTCTGCAATTAAGTTCACATGAGTTCAACGTTATGTAAAGTTCTGGAACATGAGTTCTAAAATGTATTTAAAGTTCTGGAACATGAGTTCTAGAAAAGTTCTGGAACACGAGTTCTAAAATTTATGTAAAGTTCTGGAACATGAGTTCTAAAATTTATGTAAAGTTCTGGAACATGAGTTCTAAAATTTATGTAAAGTTCTGGAACATGAGTTCTAAAATTTATGTAAAGTTCTGGAACATGAGTTCTAAAATTTATGTAAAGTTCTGGAACATGAGTTCTAAAATTTATGTAAAGTTCTGGAACATGAATTCTAAAAAAGTTCTGTGACACGAGTTCTAAACTTGATGTCAAGTCCTGAGACTTGAAGCGCACCAATTGATCACAAAGTTTATGACAGTAAAGTTCTGTGACCTGTGTGCTACAAGCGTGTTCCACACACCACCAGTTCACTGCGCTGGCACATTTTCGTCTTCACGTCAAAGAGAGTTCCCAGCGGGCAGCGGACGTCACTGATGACAGCAAAGTTGGAGCAGATGATGAAACTGTTGCACTTCAATGGGTTCTGGGTGAGGCCATCTTTAACATCACAACGAGGCTGGAAAGCGGGTTTTGTTGACGGAGCTGATGTGGGTTCTGGAGTGGAGGATGCAGAGGAAGGTGTCTGGGGCAGCACGGTGGAGGAGGATTTGGTGGAAGCTGACTGGGGAGATGCTGAGGTCGTCGTCGGTGAAGTGGCTGGTGTTTTAGAAGACACCGTGGAGGCAGTTGCGAGTGCTGCTGTGGATGCTGAGCTTGTCTTGCTAGAGGTCGGTGTAGTGGATGTGGATGCTGAGCTTGCCTTGCTAGAGGTCGGTGTTGTGGATATGGATGCTGAGCTTGTCTTGCTAGATGGTGTATTGGATGAGGAAGTAGTATCAGGAATTGACGCCTTGCCTAAGAAAAACATTCACAATCAGTCAGTCAGAATCAATGATTATATATTGTAGTAATTTTAATAAAGTAAAAAACGAATATGGTAATTTCAGAAAAGGGTAGGCCCAGTGGCGTAGCGAGGTCGGGTGTCACCCGGTGCGGCACTTAATGGTGTCACCCCCCCCCCTAGAGGGCGTTGCGACCCTTTCCGGGGACAAACTTTCTAGTTTTCGATTTGCATCCCCCCCCCCCTCAAACTTTCGATTTGCACCCCCCCCCCCTCAAACTTTCGATTTGCACCCCCCCTCAAGTTTTTCTCTATATATTTTGCTATTTTTTGCCTTGGTGTCACCCCCCCCCCCCCTAAATGGTGTCACCCGGTGCGGTCCGCACCCCCCGCACCCCCCTCGCTACGCCCTGGGTAGGCCTATGACGTCCTTTTAAGGAGGAAAAGATGACTTATGTGACGAAGTATAGCAAAGGGGAAATGTCGACGTCATTTATGAAAGACTTTTTTGAAGATTAAAAAAAAACATCTCTCTTAACTCGTTCTACGCCACATTCTTAAAATAAACTTTAACCTATCGCGTTATTGGTTACGGTGTATCCAAATGCCCAGCCGTGACAAAACAATGGCCCACAACACAATATGACGGGACTGTAACGTTTCTAACATTAACCTTAGCAAATACTTGCTTTATATGCACTGGTAATTATTGGTTCAGTATGCATGCATGCCATTACATAAGTTCTTTCACTAGCGTGATTCTAACGGTATTGCTGCAAATGGTTTTACTCTTTAATTTAGTTGAGGGAGTTCAAGTTTTTGGCATGGGCTGATCACCAATCACCAATATATGTAGTTTAATACACACATTGGGGACGGAGTGGCCTAGCGGTAGAGTGCTGGACTGCTAACCCGATCCGGGTTCAAGTCAGTAGACCGTCGCAGAGTCAACCCAGCTCCGATGAGTACCTAACACACGTTAGGGGAAAGTAAAGGCGGCTGTGCATAGTGCTGACCACACTATCCCTTCATATGCCGAGGTCACAGAAACATGCGAACTCTACTTCACTTGCCCATAGACCGTCAGGTTTGAAAGGGAACTTTACTACTTTACTAATACACCCATTCTTTGGTTTTTGAAGTCTA
>NW_026733999.1:55000-63011 GCF_028476545.2 Physella acuta | reverse complement strand
TTTGGAGATTAGGGTTTAAGGTACCGAAAAACAGACCTTTTTAAACAGATTATTAACGACATGTATTGATTTCACATTTGTTAAAGCAAGTTACAGTACAAGTTTCACATCTTCTTTTTTACTAAACTTCTTTGTGGCGGGGGTTAACATTTTTTTTGGCCGGGCTTATCTGAAAAAGATCCTACTTACCGCTCTTGTCTTTCCTTCCACATGCCGGTAGAAAGGACTCTCCCTACGACAAGAAGCACCACACTCAGGAACACAAAACCTGCTGCCTTGAAGATTCTCACAACCATTCTCTGAAAAACAATGCAGCATTGAAGGTGTATCAGGTGAACAAGTTATTAGTCATTAAAAAATAATCTTAGTTTGGCTCAAAAGCTACAGCTAAGCCATTAAGAATTTTCCAAAAGTGTGAGGCTTCCAGTGTTTCTTTAGACATTTTCTACGGGTGGGGGGATGGATGGGGCACTTGAAGTTTTCGGTTGGGGGGGGGGGGGCGGACTCAATTTTCCGGGGGGTCGGATGGGGGGGGGGGGGGGTGTGGAACGGGCAGACACTGGTAAAAGTGTATATTTCCTATTTAAAGTCTATTTCGTTCGAGCGAAAGGGGGAGGGGGGAGACGTTCTTCGTTCTTGGAGGAGGGAGAGGGGGGGTACGCCTGGAAGAAACTCTGGAAGCTTCTAATCTGAGTTATGGTAATCAATAAAAAAAGAAGGTAAAATGCAAGGGGATGGCGTGGTGTGGCGGGATAGCGTTTGTTTGCCAACTCCAAAAAGTCCCGAGTTCAGACGAGGCTCTTAAGATTGGGACAATGGGAACAGGGCACTACCATCTGTTCCAATTACCCCCACCCCTCCCCGGACATAACCCCACAACATTATCACCTGGAGTAATTATTCCCCCCCCCCGTTATTTACCCCCTGTCAATAACCCCCCCCCCCGTTAATTACCCCCTGTCAATAACCCCCCCCCCCCCTCCGCCCAGTAGGACATTACCCCCGGTCACAACTTGAGGTACAGTTAAGGTTAGGGCTAGAGTTTGAGTTAAGGTTAAGGTTGGTGTTAGGGTCAGGGTTAGGCTTAAACTAATGTCTAGGGTTGGGGCTGAGTTTGGGTTTAGGCTGAGGCGAATGCTTTTTCTTAAGGTTAGGATCAAGGTAATATATAGGTCTAGAGTTGGAGTCAGGATTATTGAGCTTTGGAGAGGGGGGTAATTCCGGGGGTGGGGGGAATTGACAGTGGATAATTGCCCCCTGGGATAAAGGGGTGGGGGGAATGTCCGGGCTGTAAATTAACGGGGGGCGGTGGGTAAGGTTCAAGACCCAAGCCCATCGTGGAGAGAAAACTTCAAAATGAAGGAACTGGTGCCATGCAGATTGTTTTTTTTTTTCCACGGAAGCATACCCAGGATGAAAAGCAGGCTGAAACCGGAGTCAATGGGTCATTTAACGCATAACACGATTAAAAGAATTACTTAATTTTATAGAAGCAAATCCCCATCATTATTACAATTAAGAACTAAGAAGATGAAGAAGAAGCAAAACGCGACAGGCAACATAAGGTTGCATTGAGAAATGTTGACAAAAATCCGTTATATTTCGGGACATCCGAATCTCACAGTTTGCCTGAACCTTTTTTTTACCGCTTTCAAAATTTATTTTCGTCGTTAGACTGTTCCGGTGATTGTCGTTTGTTTTCTAGTGCGTACGGATATTTAATACTAGCTTACTGCTTTGAAGTCTACTTTGTGTTAGTTGTCAGTCAAATCTTAAGTAACTATCAATGAAGTAGGTTTTAAAAAAATGACAGAAGGTTGCTAAATTAAAAAGTATTCTGTTTGCCTATCATGAATTGGTCCATCCTCGTTTTCTTTAATGTTCAAATATTGTTGAGTAGATGAAGTAGAGTTCATATGTTTCTTGAGCTCGGCATATAAACGGATGGTGTGGCCAGCCCTTTACAGTGGCGTAGCCAGGGATCGTCTCAAGGGGGGGGGGGGTTCCAATTTTTACCCGGGGACAAGCTTTCGATTTGCACCCCCCTCAGACTTTTGATATGCACCCCCCCCCCCTCAAACTTTCGATTTGCATACTTTATATATATATATATATATATATATATATATATATATATATATATATATATATATATATATATATATATATATATATACCGAGGTGTCTATGGGGGGGTTTCGAGTTAACAGTGGATGGCTCTGACACCCGACCACACCGGCTCGTATTCGTTTAAGAAGTTGCAAATAAGTTTAAACATACGTTTTGTTAATTTTTGTTTTCTTCCTTTTTCTGACTCTTTGTATTGTATTCAAAATTTTTAAAAATGTAGGCCTATACGTGGACATTTTGCTGAAAGAAAATATATAGTTCTAAGCACTCGCTTATTTCAAAACAGAGGAGTTTAAATATCCAAAAGAAAAATAAATCCAGAGGGCAATAAAAACGCGACTGTTTAAATTAAAAACTCATTACAGACTTTAAAATATTAGCCAAAACGATACTCACGAAAAAATATCTCGCAACTTTAATTATTGTTGATATGATTGCGAATTTTATTTTTTCATTTTGTTCATGTATTTTTCCAGTTCTTCTTTATACGTAAAATTCTCATCACAATACTCATTTCTGAGGGGGTGTTAATAACCTAGACCCACCTGATTTGACGTCACACGTTAACCTCCCCCCCCCCCTTAAATATGAAGATTCATTTTTTAAAGAACATGGATTTCTTTCTCATATATTAACAGTGCGTAGTCATCATTAAGTATAGTCATCTTTTTTTTTTTAAAAAATACAAACGTTATATAAAAAACGCAAAATAACGGCTAGAATACAGTTTCTAACATTACTTTTTAGATTGCAAAAGTGTATCGTCAAAATTTTTCAACCCCTACCTCCCTCTCACCCTCCCCCCCCCCCCCCCCCGTCACAAAGTTCCCAACACCCACACCCTAAGGAGTGTGACATATCTTAATATCTGTTGCGCAGCTTCGAGAGAACATTGCACCAGGCTAGTCAAAGCCTTGATCATTTCTGTTTAAATCTTCCGCCTCAACCCTTTCCTTCAAGAAATAAACAAAACACCTTCCTATCTTATTAAACATACACCCCCTCCCCACATGAAATAACCAAAACACCTTCCTACCTTATTAAAAATACACACCCTTCCCTCTTGAAATGGAGAAAAAAACTCCCTACCTTATTAAATATACACCTCTTACCAGTGGCGTAGCGAGGTCGGGTGTCACCCGGTGCGGCACTTAATGGTGTCACCCCCCAGAGGCATAGAGACCCTTCCCAGGGACAAACTTTCAAATTTTTGATTTGCACCCCCCTCAAACTTTCGATTTGCACCCCCCCCCCTCAAGTTTTCGATTTGCACCCCCCCCCCCCCTCAAACTTTCGATTTGCACCCCCCCTCGAGTTTTTCTCTATATATTTTGCTATTTTTTGCCTTGGTGTCACCCCCCTAAATGGTGTCACCCGGTGCGGTCCGCACCCCCCCGCCCCCCCCCCCTCGCTACGCCCCTGCCCCTTACCCACATGAAATGAATAATAAAGCACCTTCCTACCTTATGAAACATACACCCCCACCCCACTTGAAATAAACAAAACACCTTCCTACCTTATTAAACATACACCCGCCCCCCCCCCCCCCCACTTTAAATGAACAAAACACCTTCCTACCTTATTAAACATACACCCCCTCCCTACTTTAAATGAACAAAACACCTTCCTACCTTATTAAACATACACCCCCTCCCTACTTTAAATGAACAAAACACCTTCCTACCTTATGAAATACGCAGGATAAGGAAGATTATCAATGTAAAAACACGTCACGCATCCACCTTCACAGAGGATAAAGATTTAAGTAGTATTCATATCTGTAACAATTACTAATATACAAAACTATTGCAATCATCATATTTTCTCGTTCATGCCCAAGATAAATGAGGCAGATGAAGTAGAGTTGATCTGTTTCTGTGACCTGGAAATAGTTTAGTCAGCACTATGCCGAGCCGCCTTTAATTTCCCCAACATGAGTCAGGTACCCATCAGAGCTGGGTGGACTCTGGGGCGTTCTACTGACTCGAGCCCGGGGTACGAACTCGAGACTCTCATCTTTAAAATCATGAGCTTTACCATCCATCCATGCAGTTACTATTTCTTTAAGGAATAACTAGATCTACTAATTATACATACATATTTAAACGGTGCAAGTTCGTGTCAATAAGTTTCTGCAAATTTCCAAGTCTTTACTAACTAGATCAGTGGCGTAGCGAGGTCGGGTGTCACCCGGTGCGGCACTTAATGATGTCACCCCCTCAGAGGCGTAGCGACTCTTCCCGGGGACAAACTTTCATTTTGTCGATTTGCAACCCCCCCCCCCCCCGTCAAACTTTCGAATTGCACCCCCCTCAAACTTTCGATTTGCACCCCTCCCCCCCCAATCAAATTTTTCTCTATATATTTTACTATTTTTTGCCTTGGTGTCACCCCCAAAATGGTGTCACCCGGTGCGGTCCGCACCCCCCGCCCCCCCCCCCCTCGCTACGCCTCTGAACTAGATCTAGGTGGGTTGATAGTAATTGATTCAATATAACTACGTAAGCTATAGCAACGCCATTAAGAATTGTCCGAAGTGTGGGGCCTCGTCTGAGTTACCCTAATCAAAATAAGGTGGTGTTGTTTTAAAAGTGAAAGGGGCAGATTTTGGGATGGTTGAGGATAACAGGGGCGTAGCGAGGGGGGGGCGGGGGGTGCGGACCGCACCGGGTGACACCATTTAGGGGGGTGACACCAAGGTAAAAAATAGCAAAATATATAGAGAAAAACTTGAGGGGGGTGCAAATGGAAAGTTTGAGGGGGGGGGGTGCAAATCAAAAACTTGAGAGGGGGGGGGGGTGCAGATCGAAAGTTTGAGGGGGGGGGGTGCAAATCGAAAACTTGAAAGTTTGTCCCAGGGAAGGGTCGCAACGCCTCTGGGGGGGGGGGTGACATCATTAAGTGCCGCACCGGGTGACACCCGACCTCGCTACGCCACTGGAGGATAACAATAATAGACTTCCGAAAATAGGTGTGTTAGGTCGTTAGTAATATTGTAATCTCGACTAGTTTTATGGTTAGAAATTAGGGTTAGGTGTAGACGACTAGGGTTGGGGTGAGCATTGCCATTGCCATTATCAAGCCATGTGCGTATTTAGTTAACTACCAGTAACCTAACAACTTTTTAAAAGAAGATTCTATTATCGGAAACTAGTATACAAAATCATCACAAACCCCCCCCCCCCCCCGATTTTGTTGTAAAAAAAATCCAATGTTCCGCTGTATAATCCGCCATTGGATTGACGGTAGAGTAGTAGACCATAGTCCATAGATCTAGGTCCTCAGCTTGTGAAGATAGATCATGTTTTTTAAACCTTCAACCCTTCTTACGCTGATTTATTTTATCTGTATGTTAAAATGGTATCGATTTTGTCTAAAGTAGATACCATTTGGAAGGTTAAATTTAGAGTAAAACTAGGCTTAAAGTTTCACCAACTTCAGTGGAGAGGCTATCTGTTTTCAGTAGAGCGCCCTTAGCGATGGCGAAACAATTGAAGTCAAGGAAAATTTAGATCATGCTCTACCATTGGTTATACGAAAAGTCTATAAGCCAATCAAATGGCTTAAGACAAATAGTTTAGTATTTAAAAACTATCTTTCTTAGAAAGCCTTTAAAAGGGAAGAAAAATTAATATAAACATGCAGTTCTATTGTTTTGTTAATAATAATAATAAAAAGGTACTAAAGTATAATTAAAGTAATTTATCATTCAAGAAATAAAATTATTTTGTAATTTCTAGGCCAGGATATTAGTTCCGCTAATTTCCCTTTTATTCTTCTTTCTGTATCATGTTCATTAGCGGTGCAAACATGCGCAAAAAAGAAATGTGTATAACAGTAATTCATATTTTCCACCCCGCGTCGTTTTAAATGTACAGTTGTAAAGAAAAACAGAATGGCAGAATGACGCATAATATAACACATTGGATCTAAAGGGTCATCCATAAATGACGTCACTCTTTTATTGACCATTTTTACCCCCCCCCCTCCCCTCGTCTCAAAAAGTCAGGCCTCCCCCTCCTCAAATGGCTTTACACCTCAGCCTACAGCCCCCACCCCTTTACCTTCAAAAGGTGAATTTTGCTTAAAACATCGATATTTTTCCAAAATCTTGTCTGAACTCTGTCAACATGGATTATTTTAATCGATTCCTATTCATTAAAACAGGTTTCTAACAAGCGAAATAGCGGCTAAAATTCGTTTTCTAACATTGCTTTTTTAATAATGCAAAACGTGTAGTGTCACACCATATGAACCCCCCCCCCCCCTCCATCTCCCCTTCATCACACACCGTCACAAAATTACCAAACACCGCCTCCCCCCTACGAGTGTGACGTCATTTAGCAAAAAAATAATATTGATTAGAAACAATTAAAGTTTTAAATAAGGGGTCATTCATCCATGATGTCCACACGGAAGAGAGCGGTGGGGTGGGTCCGAAATAATCGACTTTTGCGGACTCGTGTGTGTGTGTGGGGGGGGGGGGGCGCTTAATTCCACTTTGCATAGCTGATCGACCCTTTGATGGGAGTGTGACGTCACTTTGGTGGGAGTTTGCATGCCTTTGCGTGACGATATGTGTCAGTTTATAAGAGGTGAAAAATCGAAAAAAAAAAAAAGCGAGACGTCACTATTTATAGACTGACCTCGGCAAATGAAGGGATATCGTGGTCAGCACTCTGCCCAGTCGCCTTTACTTTCTGAACGTGAGTCATGCACATATTAGAGGTGGGTGGACTCTCTGACATTCTACGGAGTTGAATATCAATATTTATCTATAGATTTGATTAAATTTTAGGCCAATAATTAAGTTGTTCATGGTGGGTTGTATTAAAATTGTAATTAAGGTTTATTTAGCGGTAAGTTCGTGTAGTAAAGATAATATACCCAATGAAGCATTGCCAATAATTTAGAACAAAAGAATAGGAATGTTGAACCTGTGTGAAAATGGATGTCGTGCACACAGTGCATGTAATTGAATAAAAAAACATAACATACAGTAAAATGGGTCGGCGTGGCCCCTAGCGGTGGGGCGCTAGACTGATAACCAGATAGTTTCGAGTTCGAATCCGGGGTCAAATCAGTGCAACGTCCCTGAGTCCACCCAACTCTGATGGGCACTTAACTCGGCTGGGCATAGTGCTGACCACATTATCCCTTTATATTCCGAGGTCAAGAAACATATGAACACTTCAACTGCCCAAAGGGATCGTTAGGGTTAAAGATGAATCTTTACTTTTTAGCGCAATTTCCATACTAGGGGATTGTTAGCGCTATTTCCATACTGGGGGATTGCGATTATTAACTCGTCATTTCTGGATGGATGGATGGATGGATGGATGGATGGATGGATGTGTGTCCGCAGCGTGTCCGCAGCTTTAAGTCGTATCTCCTCCTCAACGGAGCAATATCGAGGACTAGTTTCAAAGCAAATATGTTAAGCAAGTTCCGAGGATGAACATAGGCCAAAATAATTCCCGGAATTCCTTCCTGGATTTCCCGGAAAAGCCAAAAAACCTCCAAAAAATGCAGTTTTTGGCCCATATCTCGGCAATCAGACCACTTAGCGACTTGAAACATTTACCAATCGATTCCTGCCATAATTTAGAACAATATTGCCGAAGACAGTTTTCAAAAATATCCGTTCGTTCGGTCACAAAAATTAATTTCTTCTAATTTGTATTGGCTAAGATTACTAAGAATATACACATATTTCTACCACCCTCATCCCTTCGCGTCACACCACTAGAAGAAGCGAAGCGGTGAAGTTCCAAACCAAGCACACCGACTGAGGCAGTCGCTAGTGAGAGGTAACGTCTACTTGTTTAAACTGAGCATCGTGTAGGCCTACCGTTGATATAGGTTATTCCTGCCATAATTT
>NW_026733999.1:0-50000 GCF_028476545.2 Physella acuta | reverse complement strand
TTATTTATTTATATATGTATATATATATATATATATATATATATATATATATATATATATATATATATATATATATATATATATATATATATATATATATATATATGATTTTTATACATATGGAAAAATATTTTAACCCCTCCTATGACCTATTCCTGGCTACGCCACTGATTTATGGTACACATTGGAATACGACATGGGTAGTTCGTTCAAATGCTTTGTCAAAAAAATTAAGTCTGGATCTTTAACTAAATGTGAAGTCTCTTTTACTGTATGGCTCGGAGCTAGGTGGTTACAGACAGTGGAGAATGAAATAAGAGCATTGAATAAGTGGTGTTTAGCGCACAATATCAGAAAGTCAATAACATCACAGAGATTAAGATCTTTTACTTACATGTGAAATGTCATTTTCTATCTGAAACAGTACTTATGTTATAGACTTTTGAAAAATTGAAAGTAGAATAAGTTCCACTTCCGGAGACCGCAAGTCGCTGAAAAGTTGATACAGAACTACAAATTTGAAATTATACTTATATATGACTTTAGGAGAAAATTGCAAAATTAATTTTTTCGACTCTGGGAGATGTAAAACGTCGAGATTTGTAAAAAAAATCTTGATTTTTTTTGCACGATTACAATACTTCCTCTATACTTCGAGAAAGTAAAAATACTAGAAGCCTAATCAACTGAAGAGTAGTGCGACATTTCACAAGAATGTTACGATTTTGCAATGAGGTATTTTGTCTAGGATTTTCTGTACGAGAAATGTTGTTTGGGGTGTGTCTTTACGGTAGAGGCAACCGAGCGAGTTAAAAAAATAAAAATAAACTAACCCATCATGTTCAACAGGTACGATAGCTCTTGTGAAGTTGTAATTCGAGCGGGTATTAAATCAAAGTTTATACAAAAGTCCTGTGATATAGCCATTTAAAAAAAAATTTAAATTAAAAAGAAAATTTTATAAATAAAAAATAAATAAAAAATAAATAAATGAATAAATAAATAAAGTAATTAATACTATGGATATATATATATATATATATATATATATTATTTATAGTTATATACTTAACTACTTATATACTGAAATACTTACTAAAATACTTATATATATATATATATATATATATATATATATATATATATATATATATATATATATATATGCATGAAGGGATAGATAGATGGGTTAATCGATGAATCTATGGATAGATGGATAAATGGAGGGATAGATGGATGAAAGGATTTATTGATGGATAAATGGATGCATGGATTTATGGATACACTTATGGATGGATTTATGGATGGATGTATCGATAAATATATGCTTATATAGATGAATGGGTGGATGAATAGATGGAAGTAGATTAAGATGTAGATGTAGATAAATGTAGGGATGGTAGGATGGATGGATGGATGGATGTATGGATGGATAGATGGATGGATAATTGGATATAGATGTAGATGTAGATGAAGATGTAGATGAACGTAGGGATGGTAGGATGGGTGGATGGTTGGATAGATGGATGGATAGATGGATGGGTAATTGGATATAGATGTAGATGTAGATGTAGATGTAGATGAAGATGTAGATGAAGATGTTGACGTTGATGTAGGTGTAGGTGTAGGTGTAGATGTAGATTGTAGATGTAGATATAAATATAGAAATAAATATGAATATGTATGTGTATGCGTATGCGTATGCGTATGCGTATGCGTATGCGTATGCGTATGCGTATGCGTATGCGTATGCGTATGCGTATGCGTATGCGTATGCGTATGCGTATGTGTATGTGTATGTGTATGTGTATGTGTATGTGTATGTGTATGTGTATGTGTATGTGTATGTGTATGTGTATGTGTATGTGTATGTGTATGTGTATGTGTATGTGTATGTGTATGTGTATGTGTATGTGTATGTGTATGTGTATGTGTATGTGTATGTGTATGTGTATGTGTATGTGTATGTGTATGTGTATGTGTATGTGTATGTGTATGTGTATGTGCGGGTGCGAATAATGTCTTTCTAAATAGATTTAAAAGTCTATGTCATACCCTGGCTTCCGTCCAATTTGCACCACCGTAATGTTCAGCAACATAGCAGATCCCATTGTAATATCTAAAATCATCACTTTTACAAGGCAAAGGATCTATCACTAATAAACATAAAAAAGTGAAACAACCTCAGTGATGCGTACACGTAGGAACATGCGTTTTTTGTGTTGTTTATGGGGAAAACATTTGCAACAAATAATACAGTTATTCTTTGGCTTGTAACGTATACTAATTTTTGTCTCTATATTCTAGATTCTGCTTGAAATATTTAGACCTTATAATAGGCATATATCAAATGTGATTGAAATATTTAATCTAAAAATTGTTTGGACTTTTGACTCTCAATTTATATCACAGTTTCTTCTTCACCCGAACGAAATGGAATTCATGTATAATATATATACTCTTAACAGTGCCCCCCCCCGGAAACTTTAGTCCGTCCCCTTCCCCGGAAATTTCACGCCTCCCCCTCCCCCCCCCCCCCCCCCCCGGCAGGAGAAAACTGTTGGAAAAAACACTGATTTCAATATAAAGCGGGAATGATCTCCCCTAAACATTTTCGTATTTTTGGAAGGCACTTCCAGTGCGATCGGGCAATAAAATATTGAAGTTTGTGACTAAACTGCTCGTTTTGCATGATTCTTTGAGAATACTAGCCGTCTCTACCAGGACATGCACTGGCTTCTATGGAAAACTTATCTGAAAAGGACCATGACTTGTGTGTTGATTAACAGCATATACCCGGCATTGCCCGGGTTTAGGAAATATTTTACTTTTTGAATGAACCCTAACCACAACCAACCAAAACCGAAACAGAAACGGAAGCACAAACACAAAGAAAAAACAAAAACACAAACGCAAAGATAAAACCAAACAAAAACGCAAACACAAACACACAAACACAAACACAAGCTAAACACAAACAAAAACGCAAATACAATCACAAATGCAAATGCAAACACAAACGTAAACCTATACCTAAACGCAAACAATAACGCAGAACATAAATACAAACTTAAATCTAAACATAGTCGCACTCTGCCGGAGGACGCACTGGATTCGATTTAGCGAAAGACTTTATTAACCCTTCTTATCCATAGTCTATTACATTGTTTAGAAATTAGGCGCCATAGCGCTCACGGAAAGGCCCGGGGCGCTAAATAGCACCCTGTCATGGCGCCGGAGGACGCCCTAGATTCGATTTAGTTATCAACTATATTAACCTTTTTTAATTAGTAAGCAGTACATTCAGTGTATAAAATAAATAACAGTTATTGTTTAAAATACCCCTGTTTTACTTATCAAATTGCACTTTATCAATTTGATGGGTCTAAGGGACATACTTTTTTTTGTGATCTATCAAGGAAAGTAATTGCTACTAAAAGAACTAAGGGAAGTAATTTGTACAATTTTTTCAAACACAATTTACATGATGAAGGGTGATACATTTTCTTTGATATTGTTCAATGCATATGACGTTAATTAAAATTATCATGTTCCCGCTGAAACTGAGTAAAGTACCACTTCCACTGGTCGGATATTGTTGAAAAGTTGATGGAAACTGCGCCTATAATCTAACACTTGAAATTTCGTCCACCTAACATAAACAGTACTCAGTTTACCAGATTTTGAATACCCGGAAGTAGAGTACGTACCACTTCCGAATACCGGAAGTAGCTAAAACTTTTGTAGAAAATTACTATTATTTTTTAATAAAACTTATAATATGTATATGTGAAATTTCGTCAACTTAGCTTTCAGGACCCTAAGATTAACTATATTATGCACTGCTTGTAATAAGCTATGTAAATTATTTTTTGAACAGTAAAAACAATTATATGGTGCTAGAGCCTTGTCGTGGTTTGGCAGGTTGTGTATCGTCGAGGGCTTTGTGTCAAAACGACAGTTTTTTTCATAAGTCCTAACAATATATCTAGGTGCATGCATAAAATTAGCCAGATGTACAGACGGTAAGTACCCTTAAATCTTTGTTGAAAATACCCTCTGTTTTTCACATGAAATACAAAAATTATTTAAGGAAATACGACTGCTCAGTTTTGACCACTTTGCAAATTTTTCCCAGATATGTCGAGTTTTTTTTCTGACACCCCTAGGTGTTTTTCTACCACCTAACAAAATATCAAAGGGGGTCGTTCGGCAATTTTTAAAAATATATATCTCATATAAAGCGCCGGTCAGTCGAGGTCAGTTTTGACCCTCTCTTCGTGGACTTTGCGGCCAACCGGCTCCAACCTTCGTGTTATATTGCCCCAAGGGAGGAGCCTGCCGAATTTGAAGAGCCTGCGGCGCCGGAAGTGCCTGATCGGGCAACCGACCACTTCGCTTTATATATAAACCAGTTATACTGCCTAGCTTCACTTAGTTTTTTCAAAAAACTTTTGAGATTTCGAATGATTAATTAATTTGTAATTGGTTGTTATAGTGAGTGCTTAGGGTCTTACTTTAAACCGTCTGAGTAATTTTATGTCATATTATGTCATGGAATACTCGCAAACGTATTACTCGCAAGGTTATTAGAACTGCAATGGCTTCCTTAAAAGTGTAAATAAAACATTATATTAAATTTACTTTCGCAATTAATTTTTACAATTTTAGGTCAATACATAACTCAATTTTTAACTCAATATCTATTTAAACGAATATTATACTTTGTGATTTTCGCCTTTTGTTTAAAATAGTATAAAAATTAAAAACTATTATTTTAAAAAGTTACCTCCCCTGTACATAGACCAAATGACGTAGTCTTTGTTTACTTTTTCACAAACAATTGTTTATATAAGAAAATAAGGCATCTGGACAAATCTAACGACCCTAAGGGGTTTTTCCGAAGGGAATACAAGTTTTTTGTTACCCTCCAGGGTCGGTCCACGACCTCACAAAAGCTAAAGAAGAGATTCCCCAGAGAAAATAGAAATGGATTGGCCACACACTCAGAAAACCTGTATCTAGCATAACAAGACAGGCCCTTTACTGGAATCCACAGGACAAATTGAAAAGAGGCCGACCAAGGAAGACCTAACGACGTGCTTTAGAGGAAGACACCTAGAGTATTGGATATACCAATTGACAGTTGGAGAGACTAGCTCAAGACAGTGATGTATGAAAAGTTTTTGTCAGCGGGCTATGTCATAAGAGTGAGAACAGGCTAACCTAAACTAAGCAAAAAACAATTTCAGCTACATTTTTTATATAAATATAAAAATAAACTTGAGATTGCAATTTAAAATATTACAATTCTCCGTGCAGAGAATTTGAGCTCGAGAACCACACTCCACTGCAACAATTGTTTTGGTGTCGGTGTTTGCAAACAGACAGTCTTTATCTTCAGTGTTTGTACTTGTGTCAAGAAGCGCAGCGACGTCCACACTAATAGGTTGACGTGTGTCCTCCCATATAAATTCACCTTCTTTAGCAACATCAGTAGCGCCAACCCAAAAGCTGTAATCTTTTGATAAAATATTATTAGACATCTGTTACGGGTCATTAAAATGTGTAGGTTAAACAGAAATAGGCTAAAATAGTCTAGAACTTAGGGGATAATGCATGTGTGAGTTGAGTTTACCCTAGTGTGTAGTTAACCCCGGTGTGTTTATCTATTATTATCCCAAGGTCAAATACGGGTATATAAAGCTGGAGTGAACGATCGTGAGGGTGGGCAGTTCTTTGGCAGCGGCTGGGCAAGTGGGCATAAAAAGGACAAGCGAAATAAAGGTTGAAAATTGCCTCCAAACATGGTTGTTAGTCGATCATAACAACATCTTTATATATTTTTAACGTGTTTTAGCAGGCATTATAATATTCTTCCACTATATAAATCGCACATAATGTGTATTTCTTAAAAAGAATAATACGTATAAATCATGTTTAGAATTCATTATGAATTTTCAAAATTTGTGTCCGTTCAAAACACTTAACTTTGGGAAATTTTGGGGTATTAAAACTAGTGTTTTTAATGGACCCACAATTTAAAAATTCATAAAAAATTAGTTTGAAGATATCCACTTAAATATTTTTAGCTGAGTACCCCAAAATCTGGAAGAAGATTATGAATTCATTTTTTATTGGGCTTAAAATGTATTATTTTATGAATAGTGAAAACGTACCAAGGGGTTAATTTTTCAAGATGGCCCCCGTTGTCATAGTTACATAGATTTTTCCACCAATTTTTTAAAGTGTAAATGCATATGTGGATGTATCTTAATAAAGCTGTAAAGAGAAAACTGTTTTCTAATGAGTATTAAATTTTTTTTATTACCGGAGCCTCCCCCCTTAAGGCTTTATAAAAGGTAAGGAGCTAAAAGCGCATTTTCAATAGACTTTTAAATAAACACATGATTTAATCAGCAGAGTTACTGGTGTAAATTAATAAAAAAAATTCTAAGAAGAAATACTAACAATCAAGCAGATAGGTTAAGTCTGTTGATGATCTTACTCGAACTGGTACGCTGAAATATTTCTCGCATTCCTCCTTCATAAAATAGTATAAATTATATATATATATATATATTTATATATATATATATATATATATATATATATATATATATATATATATATATATATCCTATATATGTATCCTATATATGTATCCTATATATGTATCCTATATATACATCCTATATAGTTATGTATCCTATATATGAATCCTATATAATATATAGCAATTATATATATTTATATAATATCTATTAGCTCTAGATAGAGACATTAAAGATATTAGAGATAGAGATACAGCTAGTTACAGGTACAGGTACAGACTTCTATATATCTATTTCTCGATTCCAATAAGGGGTCATCCATAAATGACGTCACGCTTTTTTTGACGATTTTTACCTCCCCCCTCCCCTACGTCACACGTCGTCACAAAAAGTCAGACCCCCACCCCTAAAATGACGTCACACGTCAAGCTACAACCCCCCTCAAAATTGCAGTTGAATTTTTTTAAAACATCGATATTTTTCCAAAATCTTGTCTAAAATATTACAATTTATTTAAACAGTTATCTAAAACGCAAAATAACGTCTAAAATTCATTTTCTAACATGGCTTTTTTATAATGCAAAAATGTGACGTCGCAACATCTGAGCCCCCCCCCCCCCCCCCTCATCACACATCGTCACAAAATTACGGACCCCCCCTCCCCCTACGAGTGTGACGTCATTTATGGATGACCCCTAAGTACTATCCTAAATCTTACTGCTATATAAGAATATACGAGAAAAATTAGCGTAGTTTAAACCAGAGTTTCTTCCAGGCATCTCTTCGGGGGGGGGGGGGGGGGGGGGGGAAGAGGGGCACCCCCGGAGAACAATGTCTGGAAGAAACACTGGTTCAAACTCCATTTATTGGTAATACTTGCAAAGTTCGATAGAAAAGAAACGCATTTGCGAAAAGAATTGCGCACCAAATCAAAGCTTATTGGAAATATAAATTAGTTCTTATTTTTTAATCGGGCAAAAATTCTAAGTTAAGATTTATCGAAATCTCGGCATAAAATGATTGCAATACTTCCTCTTTATGCGAGAAAGTAAAATGAAAGTAATTCAAGTATAAGGTCTTAAACTTACATAAAAAATACATATCGGAAAGAGTGCTCAATATGTTTTGCCTAGGAAATTAATAGTTCCGTATAACGGAAATCGTTCAACAGTTGATTGAAACCTGCGCATATTATTTAATAGACATGTACAAATTTCGTCCAACTAAATTAAACAGTATTTCAGTTATAGTCGTTTGAGAAACAAGAAGTAGAAGAAGTACGGGCTTGTTTGTCATAATAAAACTTTAATTATACTTTATGTTTGGGTTAATGAACAATAGTATCTCTCTTCTCTTAATCCCGTTCGTGCCCAAGACACATGGGGCAGATGAAGTAGAGTTCATCTGATTCATAGACCTCGGCATATAAAGGGACAGTGGGGTCAGCACTATGCACAGCCGCCTTTGTTTCCCTAATGTAAGTTAGGTACCCATCAGGGACTTTCCACTCATTTCAACACGGATTCAAACTCGAGCCTTTCGTGTTAGCAGTCTAGCTCTCTACCGCTAGTCCACGCTGTAATGGACATTAGTATAAATGTTAGTTTTGGGTCAATTTTTAGGATGCTATGTCATATTTTTATATTTTTTGAAAGCCTATTCGTAGCTAGGTAGTTTACCTAATATGAATAGAAATGTGTATATGTGTTGTGTGCATATGTATTTTATACCTTTGCTTCGATCCAATTCACACTTGAATAAAAGTACTTGTAGCATAACCCATCATTAACAGTGAATCCTTGTAATCTGCATGGTCCTAAGACAGACAGAATGTGTGAAACTAAGTTAACAGTCCTTTATACACATTAACATATTAAGGAAATTTACCACTTTTCCTTTAATAAAACTAAATGTAGTAGTTACCCTTCAAAAGGCCACTTTCCTCGAAATTATAAAACGGCTTAATCAAATGTTTTGGTTGTGATAGATGAAAAGTAATATGAAGCGTTACATACTTTAAAAAGCAATGATACGTTTGTCTTTACAAACATTTTTCCCCCTCTTTGCTGATTTAAATCACACAACAAACCTTTTTCTAAAATAAACCGGGAGTGATCTCCCCAAAACTTTCTCGAATATTCTTATATAACTTGAAATATAGACATGATTTTTAATTACTTAAACTTTTAAAAATAGAATAGAATCTCATAGAAAAAAGAATTGCGCACCAAGTGAACGCCAAAACAAAATGTGCATAATAGTGCGCAATATTATTAGTACTTTATAAATTTACATGCGTTTTTTGAGAAATCGAAAATAGCGTAAATTAGTACTTCCCGTCAACGGAAATTACTCAAAATTTGACAGAAGGCAGAGAATTAGATCTTTTACTTACATGTGAAATTTCATTTATCATCTGCAATAGTACTCAAGTTATAGGCTTTTGAAAAATTCAAAGTAGAAAAAGTACCACTTCCGGTTATCGGAAATCGCTCAAAAGTTGATCAGGATCTACGATTTTGATAAAATACTTATATATGAAATTTCATCAACTTAGCTGTAACGGTACTCAAGTTATCGTGTTTACACACAGACAGACAGACACACAGACATACGGACAAGATTGCAAAAATTATGTTTTTCCGTATCAGTGAGGTGTAAGACGTCGAGATTTTTTAAAATCTCGATTTCTTTTTTGCACGATTACAAGACTTTCTCTATACAAGAAAGTAAAAACAATGTTAATTTTTTTGTTTTGCTTTTTCTTTTGTGACGCACAAAAAACTATTTTCAGCACTATTATATTTTTTCTAGTCTTTCTGTAGTATTCTATTTTAAATAAAAAGATACCATTCGCCTATTTTATTTTTTCTCCGGATTTGATGAAATTTCATCAACTTAGCTGTAACGGTACTCAAGTTATCGTGTTTACACACAGACAGACAGACACACAGACATACGGACAAGATTGCAAAAATTATGTTTTTCCGTATCAGTGAGGTGTAAGACGTCGAGATTTTTTAAAATCTCGATTTCTTTTTTGCACGATTACAAGACTTTCTCTATACAAGAAAGTAAAAACAATGTTAATTTTTTTGTTTTGCTTTTTCTTTTGTGACGCACAAAAAACTATTTTCAGCACTATTATATTTTTTCTAGTCTTTCTGTAGTATTCTATTTTAAATAAAAAGATACCATTCGCCTATTTTATTTTTTCTCCGGATTTGAGGTTCACTAACGTATTAGGCTTACCACCTGTGACGTAGATTGTCTATAAAGAAAATGTGTAGGCACGAAGAGAATGTGTTTTAGAGTAGCCTCCCCTTGAAAGTGGTGTGTTAACGGGACAAAAAGTGTGTGAACGAAGCAGTGTGTGAAAAAATGTGGTGTGAGGCCAACACTCGTCCGTTTCTTCTTGTCATGTTTTTCTTGTGGTTTATGAAAATTATAATTAAATTATACAGATTCTCTTAGTGAATTGTGTTTTATTTACTATCGTTACACATGGCCCAAACGAGCCGAAAATAATATATCTAAGAAGCCAAATGTAACACCGCCACAATAAAAAACAGTATATTTATGCTACTCGGTAACCTTCGAACTTCAAATTGCGGTCGTGTATGGTGTTGTCATGCTTGTTTTGTAATCATCCCTCCCCACCATCACCCTCACAATACTAATCTTCAATAATGTTAGACACTGCTGTAAATATAACGCTACATTTTATATTTCTGATAGATATTTTTAATCAGTACTTTTGCATTTTTTAAGAAGAATTGTTAATAAAAGTTGATAAGAGAATTCAATGTTGACCCGGTTGTGATAAGGTATTTTTTGTTTTTCATAAAACGGGTGTTAGTCATGTTGTAGCCTAAATTAAACTGGATAATTTAATTCCTAAATGTGAAAAAACTTAATTAAGTAATATCAAGTAATTAAACCTAATTTTGTTTCATTCAGTAAACTGTGAAGTCATTTGCGAGCCGGATGGTCTGACTTTATAATGATGCGGATGCAAGTGGGTTTATGCGTTGGAAAATCGGCAAAAATCATAATGGTATCTATCGATGTTCCCTAATCACTATTTAATACGGAATTTATAATTTTTATAATATTTATTATATCAATAAAAATATTAACAGAATAAAAGATATATTGAAATTACCTTCTTTTATGTAACGTTGGTTGCAAAATGTCGTCCCAACATTATTGAGGAAGAAATTTGTTTTATTTTATAAAGTTTAAATCAGTGGCGTAGGCAGGGGGAGGGGTTAGGGGGTCATAACCCCCCCCCCCCATAGACCCCTCGGTATATATATAAAAAGTATGAGGGGGGGGGGGCGCAAATCGACAGTTTGAGGGGGGGTGCACATCGAAAGTTTGTCCCCGGGTAAAAATTGGACCCCCCCCCCCCCTTGAGACGATATATATATATATATATATATATATATATATATATATATATATATATATATATATATATATATATATATATATATATATATATTTTTTTTTTTTTTTTTAAATACAAATTTCCACAGAGAATGTTGCAGAATATCTGAAGCAACATATTTCAGTAACGATACTTTATCGAGTTAAATAATTTGAGGTCTTAAGCTTAAAATATTACTTTTGTCCGTGCAAACCCGTTTCGCCTTTGAATTACAATCCACTGCAACAATGGTTTTGGTGGTGCTGTTTGCAATCAGACAGTCTTTATCTTCTGTGTTTGTACTTGTGTCAAGAAGCGCAGCGACGTCCACGCTTATAGGTTGACGTGTGTCCTCCCATATAAATTCACCTTCTTTAGCAACATCAGTAGCGCCAACCCAAAAGCTGGAATCTTAAAATTTTTAACAAAGGATAGTTAGGTTTAAAAAGTTTTAAATGTGATTTGGGTCCCAATCAACAATGATAGGATCCGTCACATCTAACTTGTAGTTACCGTTTATCACATGTTATAGATTATTTTAAAAAACAAACGAAAAACTGTCAATTTCTCTGGATTGTGCAGTCATTTATCGCTAAGGTTGTTCTTGTCTTATGAGAATGATTTGTGATAGTAGTTTGCATGTAAAACGAGGAATGAATGCCCGAGGTAGGTCAGTGTTAATTGAATAAAAGACTTATTATCTCTTAGACTTAAAGGTAGTTAACAGTAGCTTTAGCTCACCCGTCGGACTGGTTATCACTTGTAACTATATATACAGAAATATACATAGTCCCCCCCTCTCTCTCTTTTTCTCTCTCTGTATATATATATATATATATATATATATATATATATATATATATATATATATATATATATATATATATATATATATATATATATATATATATTTATAAATATGTATAAATATATATAAATATATATAATCATATATTTATCTACATCTATATCCACATCCACATCTATTGTTTCAGCTGACGAGCTGAAACTAGAAAAATATCTATATATCTACAAACTTAACCTTAACACATACATACATAGACATACACGTAAAGTGTCTATGTGTGTGCATTTTTTTCATATGTTTATAAGTCGATTTGAATAACACACTTGTTTTTTGGATTATAAAATAAATAAGTATAAATAAAGTGGGAGGGATCTCCCCTAAACTTTTTCGTATGTTACATTTTTTAAATAAAATAGTCTGGCGTAAAAAAAGGATTGCACACAAAGTGAACATAAATAATGTGTGTATAATAGAGCGGAAGATCAGTGCTTTATAAAGGTAAAAAAAAAATGTATTTATTTTTAAACAGTTAATTAAACACCTAATTCAGCCTCATTTTATGTTACAATGCATTGTCATCGAGTCTAGACGTGAGAAGTTTTGAAAAAAGCAATCTGGTAAAAGTGATATTTTTTTTAAAAGTCGGCAGTAGCGTAAAATAATACTTCCGTTCACAGGAAATTACTTAAAGTTTGATAGAACCCAGAAAATAAGATTTTACACTTAAAATTCCTTTGTCCTAATTGAAATGGGACTTAACTTATCGGTATTTTAGAAACCAGAAGTAAAGTACCACTTCCGGTTTTTGGAGGTCACTAAAACATTGAAAATAATTCAAGTATAAGACCTTATACTTCTATATGAAATTTCGTTTACCTAACTGAAACAGTACTCTAGTTATAGTGTTCTCATGGAAATAGAGTTAAATACCACTTCCGGTTTATTAAAATCGTTCGAAATTTTATAGAAATGCGCATACAAATGTATGCTTATATGTAAAAGTTTGTCCCCTTAACTTAAACAGTATTCAAATTATCAGAATAAGCTGAGTTTCTTTCAGACATCTCTTCGGGTGGGGAATAGAATTATATAGAAAATATATACTTTTACCAGTGTCCCCCCCCCCCCCCCCCGAAAATACCAGGTCAACCCCCCCCCCCCCCGGAGAAAAAAGTCTGTAAGAAACACTGGGAATAAGTGAATTATTAAAGCTCTTTCAAGCGGCAAGTCACATTCGTACGCTAGAATAAGAAGGGCACTTACACATGATTTAAACATAAAGCTTTTCATAACTCCACATTAACAATAAAATACTTTAAAAAAAACTTTTTAAAAAACCACGTTTTTCTTGTGGACTAAAAAGTAGAAAATAACTATTTACATACATTTGATGACAAAAAACGTGGGTACGTTCACCATCAAATTTCCCGACCCATCTGCCCGACCCACGTTTTTTGTCATCAAATGTATGTAAATAGTTATTTTCTACTTTTTAGTCCACAAGAAAAACGTGGTTTTTTAAAAAGTTTTTTTTTAAGTATTTTATTTTCTCCTTTTTAGTCCGTTGCTACACATGAAAAACGTGGTTTTTAAAAAAGTGTTTATAAATACACGGACTAAAAAAATCTTGAGCGACCAGGATTCGAACCTGGGTTGTCGCGGCCACAACGCGAAGTACTAACCACTATACGATCACGGCCAGCGCGCTCACATCGATTGGGGCCGAAGTAACTGTGTCTATAGGCCTCCAGTCTTGTCGGTATCTTTAGAAATCATGTCCTCAATTTTATGGTCCTTGGGGCGTAATTAAATTAAGCTAATTACGGTCTCTAATTGCTAGTTTTTATGATTGCATCTGAAATTGTTAGGCGAAAGTAACCTGCATGCCAAATTTCAGAACTATAGAACAATCAGAAGTGGGCTAATTTTCGATGTCAATTTTAACAACAAACACATCCACGCGAAGCTGAGTTAATAAAAACGTGTTAAATAAAATACTTAAAAAAACTTTTTAAAAAACCACGTTTTTCTTGTGGACTAAAAAGTAGAAAATAACTATTTACATACATTTGATGACAAAAAACGTGGGTACGTTCACCATCAAATTTCCCGACCCATCTGCCCGACCCACGTTTTTTGTCATCAAATGTATGTAAATAGTTATTTTCTACTTTTTAGTCCACAAGAAAAACGTGGTTTTTTAAAAAGTTTTTTTAAGTATTTTATTTTCTCCTTTTTAGTCCGTTGCTACACATGAAAAACGTGGTTTTTAAAAAGTTTTTTATATAGTTTATTTTCTACTTTATCTAATGACTTGATTAAGTATGACTTGACTAAGTGTTTTTAAATACACGGACTAAAAAAATCTTGAGCGACCGATACGCTTTAAACAGAGAAAGGGTGTAATTTACGTTGCTGGCGTGGAGATCTACTCACGAATCACGTGATCAAATCTCCCATAAACAAACAAATAAACGCGAAGCTGAGTTAAGGAAAAACGTGTTTATGTGTATTTTAGCATGCCCAGCGTACCAACCGTGTCACCGTTAACAATGTGTTACCGTGTCCGTTCTCCTTTTTAGTCCGTTGCTACACATAAAAAACGTGGTTTTTTAAAAAGTTTTTTTTAAGTATTTTATTTTCTCCTTTTTAGTCCGTTGCTACACACGAAAAACGTGGTTTTTAAAAAAGTGTTTATAAATACACGGACTAAAAATCTTGAGCGACCAGGATTCGAACCTGGGTTGTCGCGGCCACAACGCGAAGTACTAACCACTATACGATCACGGCCAGCGCGCTCACATCGATTGGGGCCGAAGTAACTGTCTCAATAGGACTCCAGTCTTGTCGGTATCTTTAGAAATCATGTCCTCAATTTTATGGTCCTTGGGGCGTAATTAAATTAAGCTAATTACGGTCACTAATTGCTAGTTTTTATGATTGCATCTGAAATTGTTAGGCGAAAGTAGCATGCATGCCAAATTTCAGGTCTCTAGAGCAATCAGAAGTGGGCTAATTTTCGATGTCAATTTTAACAACAAACATCCAAACAACCAAACAAACAAACAAACGCGAAGCTGAGTTAAAAAAAACGTTTTAAAAATTAATCTGATTACGGCAATTCTGTGTGATTTCCCCATGTAACTCAGACAACTAAAGCGACAGCGAGAAGTGGTTAATAGGGCCTCCGACAAAACATAATTTGATTAGCTGAATGTTCAATAAATATTTCTAAAAAATCTTTTCTTTAACTTGATTCCTCGTTCGTGCTATTTTGTCTGTCGTACTTCGTCGTAGGTCGATATGTGCAATCGAAATTTTTTTCGAATTTTTTTTTTTCTAAAATATTAAAGATGCATTAAAACAGTTGTATGAAATACATGTTTTATAGGGCGTATCATACAATACGGTGAGTTCATTTGCTGCACACGTCTTTTTAACTATGTGATTTAATTTATTTAAAACGAATAAGTATTCATTAAAAAAAATTGAGACTAAGCTCTTGTAAACTTTCTCATTTCACAGCACATATTTGATAACGTATTAATTATAAAGTTAACGAAGTAACAGTCTTCACAATCGGGACGCGCCATAACACACAAAAACACACCAACGACAGAGGCCTCAATTTTAAACCGTGACAGACTGTTTATCACCGGAGGATGTTATATAACAGAGTTGGATGGAACTTCAGTCAAATCGGGATATAACAAATATAAGAGCTCTAACAATTATAAAACATACATACTTACACATACACATACAAACATACACACAAACACCCACAAATACATATTTATATATGCGCAGTGATATATATATATAAATAAATATAATATATATATATATATATATATATATATATATATATATATATATATATATATATATATATATATATATATATATATATATATATATATATATATATATATATATATATATATATATATATATATATAGCTGCATACCCGTGCTCCGCCAGGGTGAGTCTTTCTTAAATATACCAACTTGGGAACAGAACGAAACCAAATACAAACACGAACCCAAGCGCAAACACAACACAAATGCAAAACGCAACCACAAACGCAACCACAAATACAAACAGAAAAGAAAACATAAAAGAAAACAAACGCAATAGCGAACGCAAACGCAAACTCAAACAAAAATGCAATAACAGCGCAAACACAAACGCCAACACAAACCCAAACACAAACATAAATTAAAACACAAACGCAAATGCAAATAAACAAAAAAAAAAACAAATGCAACGCGAACACAAACACAAAGTGAACGAAAACACAAAAGAAATCGCTAACGCAACAAACAACACGCAAACACAAACGCAAACTCAAACACAAAAGCAAACGCAAATACAAATAAAATCACAAATAAAACACAAACGCAACCGCAAACACACAAAAGCACTAACGAAAACACAAACTTTTTAAAAGACCATTACCTCCCCCGGGAACAATTATTAAAAAAAAAAAATTAATTAGTTTTATTCGACCCTACTGTTATTAAAATGTATCAATTTTTTTCCACGAATCAAAGCGGAAATATTATTTGATGTTTACTTTAATGGGTTTAGAATTTATAGCGATGGCGGAATAACGGACAGACATAACTATGACAAACCACCACCAGCATTACATCGAGAAGAGCAGTAAAACGACCACTGTGATATCAGTAAAATTGCGCATGTGTAGCAAACTACATACTGCAGTCATAGGAGTAAGAAGGTGGGGAGGGGGGGGGGGGGTAACCTTTCTGCCCTCTCCTCTTCCTCTACTCCTAATACCAAAATGCACCCAATATATACATTAATATATTCACATACATATACATGTGGACCACCACAGCTATCATCTCTCAGTAGTACATAAGTGGGTGTTGCTGCTTTTAAGAGTAAAATCGTATTGAGGTAAGAAAAACAACAAACCTAATAAACCGATGAAATAATCTATGTCTTTTTGTGATCTTACTCGGGCTGGCATATGGTCACTGTTAACGCAGAAGTCCTGTTATTATAAAATTAATTAAATTAAAAATATATTACGAATAATATTAATTAATCGATTCATCAAAAGTAAATAAACCAGGAACACAAGAAATAAAAAAAATTAAAATAAAACAACAATTTTTTAAAAAAAAGTCAATCAATCAATCAAACAATCAAACCATCAAACAATCAAACAATCAATCAATCAATCAAGCAATCAATCAATCAATCAATCAATCAATCAATCAATCAATCAATCAATCAATCAATCAAACAAACAAACAAATAAACAAACGAATAAACAATTGATCAATCAATCAATCAATCAATCAATCAATCATTGAATCAATCATACAGTCAATTAATCAAACAATCAATCAAACAAACAAACAATCTAACTAACTAACCATTAATCAAAATATAAAGAAACAAATAAACAAATTAATACAATTAGTAAAATTAATAAAATTAATAAAATTAATAAAATTAATAAAATAAATTAGTTAATGGATTCGTTTATATAAATAAATAAATAAATGTATTAATTAATTAAATTAAAAAATAATTTTCAAAAAATGAATACGTAAATGAATAAGTTAATAGAAAAATAAATAAAGAAGTAAAGGACTAAGTAAAGAAAAAAAAAATACACTAAATAATAACTATTCTTATTTATACCCTAGCTTCTGTCCAACTGAATACAGATTCATAATCAATGTCATAGCACAACCCAGCATTCTGATAATCGTACGTACACGCTGTAGAAGACAAATATTATTTTTAAAAATGTTATGATATGAGAATGATGGCACATTTATTGGTAAATTAAAAAATAGAATGGCAATCCATTTGAAAGTAATACATATTGGCTTACCCAATGAAGATTCTACCACATAAAAAGTCATAACTAGCAAAGTAAACATTTTAAAACACTGATTTATCTTGTAGATTTCTCAAGTTCAACCGTCTCTGTTGTGCGCACGCGAACTGACGCAAACATGTAAATAGCAACTGTTGAAATACAACCGCTTTTGTTTGGTTCTAGACAATCCAATTTTCTTCCAGTTTGGTTATTAAAAAACAGATCCACATAAGCCACTAGATATAAGAAAGCCTAAAGAAAATAAACCGGGAGTGGTCTCCCCTAAACTTTCTCGAATATTCTTATATAACTTGGAATGTAGACATGATTTTTAATTACTTAAACTTTTAAAAATAGAATAGAATCTCATAGAAAAAAACATTGCGCACCAAACAAACGCCGAAACAAAATGTGCATAATAGTGCGCAATATTATTAGTACTTTAAAAATTTACATTAGTTTTTTGAGAAATCGGAAGTAGCGTAAATTACTACTTCCGGTCAACGGAAATTACTCAAAATTTAACAGAAGGTAGAGAATTAGATCTTTTACTTACATATGAAATTTCATTTATCTATCTGAAATAGTACTCAAGTTATAGGCTTTTGAAAAATTCAAATTAGAAAAAGTACCACTTCCGGTTGTCGGAAATCGCTCAAAAGTTGATCAGGATCTACGATTTTGATATAATACTTATATATGAAATTTCATCAACCTAGCTGTAACGGTACTCAAGTTATCGTGTTTACACACAGACACACAGACACACAGACACACACACACACAGACATACGGACAAGATTGCAAAATTATCACTGATACGGAAAATTTTACAATCTTGTCCGTATGTCTCTGTGTGTGTGTGTCTGTCTAGGTTGATGAAATTTCATATATAAGTATTTTATCAAAATCGTCAATCCGTATCAACTTTTGAGTGATTTCCGATAACCGGAAGTGGTACTTTTTCTACTTGGAATTTTTCAAAAGCCTATAACTTGAGTACTATTTAGGATAGATAAATGAAATTTCACAAGTAAGTAAAAGATCTAAATCTCTACCTTCTTTCAAATTTTGAGTAATATCCGTTGACCGCAAGTACTAATTTACGCTACTTCCGATTTCTCATGTAAATTTATAAAGTACTAATAATATTGCGCACTATTATGCACATTTTGTTTTGCAGTTCGCTTGGTGCGCAATTCATTTTTCTATGAGATTCTATTCTATTTTTAAAAGTTTAAGTAATTAAAAATCATGTCTATATTCCAAGTTATAGAAGAATATTCGAGAAAGATTAGGGGAGATCACTGCCGGTTTATTTAAGATTAGTATTGAACCACTTTAGTTGAGGACATGCCACACAGAACAAATGAAGCTAAATTTAGTAAAATAATAAGTTCTTTCATTATGGAGTTCTTTCAGTGCAGGCCACAGGTTATTTGGAGCTCTTGGTGAACACTTACTACAACGCCTCCCCCCCCCAAGCATTTTTTTTTCGGGCCCCCATATTTTATTTATATATACATATATATATATATATATATATATATATATATATATATATATATATATATATATATATATATGTGTGTGTGTATATATATATATATATATATATATATATATATATATATATATATATATATATATATATATATATATATATATATATATATATATATATATATATATTAGTAGAATGTCTCAAATTTTAAAAATTCAACAATTTAACTTGTTTCATTGCAAACTATATACATTATGAGACAACGAACCATAAACCTGAATGAAGTTTTTTTTTTCATGAACCAACATCAATTCACAAACAAAGCGAGCTAAATTCTGCCAATTTTAAAATTTTGACAATGTTTAATTTACAACAGTAAAGATCTGTTGCTTAATAGCAAGCACAGAAGTGTAAATGTATGATATACATGATGCTTACATGTTAACAGCATTTTGTTTTGATAACCTACAAGCATACTGCAGGTAGGAATGTACAGCGTGGACCCCTTTCCCCACACACTTTGAAACAGCCTATAACCGACTCATTTATGGAAGATATATATAGATGACCCTTAAGTTAAAACATGCTATTTCTTATAATAGATAAACTATTATAAAATAGGGCCTGCCGAACAAGAGATGCATACGTTGCATTACTTAAGAATGTTGGATAAGCTAACTCTAAAGAATATTGACGAAGGGGTCCCACTGGCAGGTGTCATATTCAATGAGACCGTTTTGTCGTGAGACTTAGTCTCTACGTAAACCGTATTTCCAGTGGTCTCTTTTATTCCAATAAATAATAAAGTGACCACGCTTCCTGCCGGTGACTTAGTTTATGTGGCAGTGGGCTACCTACTTATATAATTACTTTCTTCCCGGTAGAGAATTGGCACCAGTGGCGTAGCCAGGATCGTCTCAAGGGGGGGAGGGGTTCAAATGTTTACCCGGGGACAAACTTTCGATTTGCACCCCCCCCCCCTCAAACTTTCGATTTGCACCCCCCTCAAACTTTTGATTTGCACCCTCCCCTCAAACTTTCAATTTGCACCGCCCTCAAACTTTCGATTTGCACCCCCCCCCCCTCAAACTTTTGATTTGCACCCCCCCTCAAACTTTCGATTTGCACCACCCCCCCTCATACTTTTTATATATATACCGAGGGGTCCCTAACCCCCCCCCCCTACGCCACTGATTGGCACAGACCCTCCTACCGGTTGAATCACTCGCTGAACTTAATCATTATTACCAGTAACACGGTACAATTTACTTTTTACCGTTGACAATCCACATAAGTCAAATTTGATGTCAGATTACATTTTTTTTCCCTCGGGTCTTGACCCACGTGCCAAGTTTCAAACAAATCGCTCACTTAGAAGTACTCCCATTTCGCTCGGCATGTTCTACATCGCCATTTATGGCTCGACGTACTGTTAAATAAAGTCAATTAGTGGACAACAGCGTCGCTTCGATTTGTCCTAAATCTCAGGGTCGGCCCTTTTAACCACAACACCTCAGTGGGTAAAAGCATCCCTACTGAGTGACTGTTACACCCAGGACCCCAAGATCGATAAATGAGTGACCGTCGTGTATGTATGACCCAGAAGTCTAATTAACCCGCACGAAAAAAAAATGTTCGATACATGTCTCACCATTTCATCATCTGTTTTCTTTTTCACCTCACTAATTCACCTCTGGCTTTTCATATATCTTATCAATTCACCTCGCGTTTTCCATTGGTCTAACTAATCTACCTCTTGTTTTTTTTTATTTAATTTATCAATTTACCACTCGTTGTTCATTTGTCTCACCAATTCACCACTCGTTGTTCATTTGTCTCACCAATTCACCACTTGTTTTTCATTTGTCTCACCAATTCACCTCTTGTTTTTCATTTATCTCACCAATTCACCACTTGTTTTTCATTTGTCTCACCAATTCACCTCTTGTTTTTCATTTATCTCACCAATTCACCACTTGTTTTCCATTTGTCTCACCAATTCACCACATGTTTTCCATTATCTCAACAATTCACCACTTGTTTTCCATTTGTCTCACCAATTCACCACTTGTTTTCCATTATCTCATCAATTCACCACATGTTTTCCATTTGTCTCACCAATTCACCACATGTTTTCCATTTGTCTCACCAATTCACCTCTTGTTTTCCATTATCTCACCAATTTACCACTCGTTGTTCATTTGTCTCACCAATTCACCACATGTTTTCCATTATCTCACCAATTCACCACATGTTTTCCATTATCTCACCAATTCACCACATGTTTTCCATTATCTCACCAATTCACCACATGTTTTCCATTATCTCACCAATTCACCACATGTTTTTCATTTGTCTCACCAATTCACCTCTTGTTTTCCATTTATCTCACCAATTCACCACTTGTTTTCCCTACAGTTGTCTTAATATTCTCTTCTGGCCTGAACGTGATCCTGGGTATCGAGATCTTCAAGGTCTCTGAGTTTTTTGTGAGGCAACACTGAATGTCACACACCTGGAAGGGGAAGGGGGGTTTCAAGAAAAATGATACTCCAACATTCCAACAGTTGCGAAATTTGTGACCGGAAAGATGGGCAACAGAAAACTGCGAACTAAACAGTGCGAAAGGACATTTTTTTTCTTAAATTGAGCATTTTCAGACATAAACAAAGAGTGACCACGTGTACATTGTAGCATAAAACACTTTTCCACCAAATTACGGCTTTATTGGCATAATTAACTTATATTTGAGCATTTTTCTGGTTGCGCAGTTTTCGTTTTGCGAGTTTTCTTGAACTACAAAATCTCACGTGTGATAGCGCGTCAAACCTAGTATCTAATTTTGTGAATCATTGCGCACGTTTGTATAGCCGAATAGGCTGTTTAAAATACGTTTATATATTAGCGAAATGAGGCTGGATCGCGAAAGTGAGGATAGAGAAATATCGACATTATTCATTATTCATGGTCAGCTCACTTCAGTGCCTGACTGTATGGCTCATTGATAAACGTCTCCATGTATTTTAGAGAAAAATAACAAAACAAAATCGAAGTCTAACGACAAGGGGGAATTTGACGATCTTACCCCCCCCCCCCCCCCACCAAAAAAAAATTAATGATGAGCTGCTCCCTGTCCCCGAAAACTGAAATACGACAAGAGTTACGGGAAGAGTGTGGCCTAGTGGTAGAGCGTTAGACTGCTAACCCAAAAGTTCGAATTCAGGTTGAAGTCAGTAGAACGTTCATGGGTCCACCCAGCTCTGAAGGTGTACCTCACTTAGATTAAGGAAATTAAAGGTGGCTGAGCCTAGCGCTGACGACATGATCCCTCCATACGTCGAGGTCACAGAAACTCCACTTGCCCCATTGACCGTCAGGTAAAAAAGGGAACTTTACTTAATGGGAAGTAAATCTAGCTTTAATTTTCCTGTGTCGATTAATTTAACTTTGGAGCTTACGATTCAATACGGGCTTGTTATTACTGTCCACGCCTTGTGAACGACATCAGCCTAGTACATTACTTTGCTACACATTGAAACACGCTAGACCTGGGTCTGTTGCTGTGGCATAGCTAGGGAAGGGCGGGTGGGGCGGCCGCCTAGGACGCCGACCCTAAGGGGGCGCCAAAAGGGGTATAAAAAGCTCATTTTAAACTAGGATAGTGAATTATACACAATCAAAGTTTAAAAAAGTAAACGGCGACCTGGCTTTGCACAATGATTTCTGTTTTTTTAATGAGTTGTACCACAATAAAAAAAATCTTTTACCCGATAGTGGCAAATAAAAAGCACCACCACCAACTTAACCAGCTCGGGGGGGGGGGGGGGGGGGGCGCAACTTTAATAACTACATATATAAATAGGCGGGAGGGGAGCGCAAAATTGATAGTTTGCTTGCCCCGGGCGCCGGAATTGTTGGCTTTCGTGGATTTAATGAAGACACCTTTTTGTCATGAGTCAAACTGGAGCCATTGTGTCGCGTGACATATTGATGAGGCCCTGTAGGGCTGGTAAGTAGGTCACCAACCAGTTCTACGGCTCAATAAAACCTGCATGAGCCATATAACTGGTTGGTGACCTACTTACCAGCCCAATAGCAGAGAGATTTAACTGTGTGTTCATATTTTCCAAGGCCTTTTTGGCAGGGTTGATTCGAAGTTGATGTTCATTCGCGGATTGTTCTCTTGCAGCTTAAAGTAAGCTCATTAACTAGACATTTAAAAGTAATCCTTTAATTTAACCCTTATTAGTTATTTTTAAAAGTTTATGAATAAAAAAAAGAAGCAATTACTTTTTCTTCAATATATTTAATAAGCAAAAGTGAGTTAGTATATTTGCAGAAAATAGATATTTTGAAACAAATAAAGCGTGCATTATTTAAACCAGTAAACAATCCTCTAAGAAAAATGTTAAAATTTTAAAATAAAGTATAATTAAAATAGGTTACAGAGCACTGTACGAACAAATATTCCACGCAACACTACACTTGAAAAATAATTTTTATTATATAATTATTTCTAATAATATCTAAATTTATAATATTTAAATTTATAATAGTATTATGTTAACTTTATATACAATGTGAAATGAAAAGGGAATATAAAGGCGCAATAACTTCTGTTTTCTTTGACACTATTTGAAAAGAGAATTTATCAAAGTTTGTCGACAGTGGCAATTTATTTCATCATAAAAATATCTTGACTCTATCTCCTTGTTTCATTCCCGATAGAACATGCTCCAAATTTACGTGCTGGTTAAAATAAAACAGAAAAAAAAAGGAATATTTTACAAGTGTACTTTGTGCTATTTCTAGCTACGGTGTAAATCTAGTATGGGCTGCCTAGACAACAAGGCTAGATCTATATGCAGTAGGTAGGTTGTCAAAATCTTGAGTCAAACACTAAAAATGAATTGTGTGACTATGTTATTGTTTTCTTAATGGGGGGGGGGGGGGGGGTTAAAGACTGGTGGGATTAATAGATAGTGGGGTTTTTTTTTCTTCGTTTTTAATTTTAGTGCTGTTAGGGATCTCCTCAAAAGAAATAAGGGATTATGCGCCTGCTTTTCTTTCTGCTTCCATAGCCTTTGTCCAACAAAGAACAAACTACAAGGTTTGATTTTGGAGTTGTCTCTCCTAGAGGAATGGCTGTCCCCAGCTAACGAGTGGTTAATGTCTTAGACCCATCATGTATAAGTTTCTGGTGATCGACTACACCTTCCCTAAAATTTACAAAGATACAATGGCTGAATACATGTTGATTTATATACTAGTGGACATCATGTCGGTGGTTCTAATCATTTGTAAGTGTTTGCGTGATTAAATTTGTATAGTTATTGATTTAAGCAATTCTCCAAATCATGTAGGCCTACCCAAATAACAAATCTATTATACTGCTGATTATATACAGATATTCGACTTTGATTTTAATACAAGTAAATTTATGAACAGGACATTGTAAAGTGTCTATGTCTTAAAAGCGTTAAAAACATAAAGAGTAAGAAATCAATAAGTGGAATGGATTTAAGTACAGATATAAGTTAATTAATTCAATAAGTGGCTTTACTGTTTAAATACAAGCACCAGAAAGCACGAATAGACTGCTGTATATTTAAGTACAGACTTAAGAAAAAAGCCAATCGCCTAACATTCTAAATGGTTTTGTCACCCCTAAAACTAATTTAGTCAAAACACCTTCATCCGTTTTCCTCTTGAGCTCCAGGTAGTTCTGCTCCATCGCGTACATTTCTTCCTGCTGCTTTTTTCTTCTCAGCCTCCTTCCTGATCTGTTCAGCTCGCACTCACCATGTCCCTCTGCATCTGTATCTCTTTTTTCTTTCAGTTCGTTTTGTTTCCTTAACAACTCTTCCTGTTTTTCTCTCTCCAATTTCTTTTCCACTCTTCTCTCGTACTCTTGCATTTTGTCTTTGTACTTCTAGAATCCTCATCTGTTCTTCGCGCATGTTTCTTTGCCATTCTTGGGCTCTGTAAAATTTCTTTTATTTCTTTAGCCACGTGAGCTTTGATATTTTTAACGGCATTGACCATGCTATGGTACTCTCCTGACCCACGGTCAAGCCCCGAAATATTATCAGACAGGGCCTCAACTCGAATCAACAGAGTCTCCGCGTTTCCTAATTCTCGAGACGGTTCTTCTGATTCTTGAATTTGTCGAAGGTTTTTGCAGAATGAGGCTCAATTCCCGAATTGTTTCATCTTTAACCAAAAGGGGTATTTGACCCTAACGAAGACTTTAGCTCTGGACTCTCTGGCCCTTTCAAAAGCTTGATTAGTGTAACGTTTACCTCGGCTCTTTAGTTGGTCCACAACAGTGATGAGTTGTCTAACCTGATTTGATTTTATCGACTTATCAGCGCTAATGTTGTTAAACAAAACGGCTCTTCTGTCACATTCTTCATAAAGTTCTTTAAAAGCTCCTATTTGCTGACGACACCATTTCTCGAAGGGTATTCCATGTCGTTGGTTATCAAATTCATAAGTATCCCCTCCTGTTACAATTAGTATGCCATAATCTTTAACAAAATTCTCACCAAAAAGTGTTTTCAGATATTTAATCCCAGCTTGTTCCTCCCCAGTAAACCTCCCACCATACTTTACAACCAGCAGCATAGCATGATACCCTTTAGGGTTGGTAGCGATAGCTCTCTCTAAAGCATCCATCACCAGCTTGTCAGCTGCTTGTTTGTCACTGGTAGTGTCGCAGACACCTGGTGTATCCACCACCTTGATCACTCGGCCATTGACCTCGCTCACCTCGTAGTCAATTTTTCTAGTCACTGAAGTAGTAGAGCCGCTACTCTCAAAAACTCTTCTGTCCAAAATTGAGTTTCCAACTGCGCTTTTTACCGTTTCCAGTTTTACCGATCAGCAAAAGATCAATTTCTGACTTTTGATTCATTTCTTTCTGTGAAAATAAAGATAGCTTGTTGTTTACTTTCTCGTATATACGAAGTATAGAGAAAGTATTGTAATCGTGAAAAAAAAAAAAATCGAGATTTTTACAAATCTCGACGTTTTACACCTCACTGATACGGAAAAACATAATTTTGCAATCTTGTCCGTATGTCTGTGTGTCTGTCTGTCTGTCTGTGTGTGTGTCCGTGTGTAAACACGATAACTTGAGTACCGTTACAGCTAGGTTGATGAAATTTCATATATAAGTATTTTATCAAAATCGTAGATCCGTATCAACTTTTGAGCGATTTCCGATAACCGGAAGTGGTACTTTTCCTACTTTGAATTTTTAAAAAGCCTATAACTTGAGTACTATTTCAGATAGATAAATGAAATTTCACATGTAAGTAAAACGTCTAATTCTCTACCTTCTGTTAAAATTTGAGTAATTTCCGTTGACCGGAAGTAGTAATTTACGCTACTTCCGATTTCTCAAAAAACTAATGTACATTTTAAAAGTACTAATAATATTGCGCACTATTATGCGCTTTTTTATTTGGCGTTCACTTGGTGTGCAATTAATTTGTCTACGAGATTTTATTCTATTTTAAAAACTTTAAGTATTTAAAATGGATTAAAAATCATGTCTATAGCCCGAGTTCCCATCCCCTGTTATTTTATATAAGAATATTCGAGAAAGTTTTGGGGAGATCACTCCCGGTTTATTTAAATATTAAAATGTAAACGTAAAAACGCTCTGACTGTTAAAAGATTGGCATGCACTTATTTTAGGTACATGTAAATAAATGGACTCATCCGAGAATAGTCTCAAAATTATTCGGAAGGCCCATTAAAAATATTTTGTTTTAAAATCATGTACGATGCAGCCGATCCTACACTATTCTCAACGAGACTGTCGTTGAGTGGCTTATCAACAGTGTCGGTATATAATAACGCTATAGATTTTTTCTCATTTGATTCTGTCGTTGAGACTCTAATTATAGTTATAAACTGTAAAAACTAGCTAACGGAATAAAACCATTTCGATTAATTAATCGCTTAAAATATTTAATATAAGAAAAATTAAAAAACCATTCATTTTACAGAGCTAATAATAATTAAATTAATATTATAAAAAATGTATCTTCTGTCTTTAAAATTGAAAATTAAATTATTTTTAGCAATATAAATTAATACAGTGGATTGCTGAATTTAATTGTGATCATAGTTATGATTAATTTTAGAGATTGTATGATTAATTTATACACAATTTAGAATTACAGAATATTGATTATTCGGTATAGAAAACATTAGGGTAGAGATTACTAAACGATATAATATAGGATTATGTAATATAGAATATATTAGTATATTATTATAGAATCTAGGCTATACAACAAGTAATACATGATATGATTGCAAAATAGAAAAAATACATAATATAAAGGCCCATTTTTTAATCGAATTTAAGACTCATTTCGTTTACAATATGTTATTACAAATATAAAATTGCAGAATACGTAATAGCTATTTTTATCGAATTTATACATAGAATGTGCTATATAATCTTAAGAACATGATTATCTAGTGGCGTAGGTACAAGGTGTGCCAAGGGGCTATACCCCCCCCGATATATATATATATATATATATATATATATATATATATATATATATATATATATATATATATATATATATATGTATATATATATATATATATATATATATATATATATATATATATATATATATATATATATATATATATATATATATATATATATATATATATATACATATACATATTTACTGTACTCAAGTAGTACCCCTAACCAGAGGCGTCACAAGGTTGGGGGGGGGGGCGGGGCTGAGGACTGCGCAAGGTGGCAAAATTTCGGGGGTGACACCATGGCGAAAAATAGCAAAATATATAGAAGAAGTAAGCATTTTGCCAGTTCAATAAATGACTAATGAGAGTTAACTGTACTAATAACTGACTGCAGATAAAAAAAAATATACAATTAACTGTGCACGTTTAAAAACTATCATTCAGGGGGGGGGGGGGGGTGAGGGGAGATGACACAAACTGCAAAATGTACAGGTGAATACATGCTTGTTGAATTTTTGGATAACAGATTTGCTAAGCGACGACCGGAGAGAGGCTGATACCAAAATCTAATAATTTACGATGAAAACGATGCTTTTTTCACATGAATTAATAGGTGGATTATGTGCAAAATTTGACGCCATTGGGGAAAATGGGAAGTCACCAAATGTAGCTATATATATATATATATATATATATATATATATATATATATATATATATATATATATATATATATATATATATATATATATATATATATATATATATATATATATATATATATATATATGCATATGTAGAATTATTTATATTTCTCTCTATGTATATATATAATGAAGTTTTGCTTGTTTGTTTGTGGGTTTGTTTATGTCCTCTATGCAGCACTACACCTTTCATCCTATGGCCATGCAACTTAAGTTAAGAATACCACTGGATATATTTCACAAGCACGGTGCCCCAGCAGGGCGCGAATCGATTCTATATATAGATCCCTATATAGGGTATATATACGTAAAAGTAGATTGCGGTTTAATCCCGTTCATCCGCTCGCCATAAAACTTCAGGGGAGGTTATTTTTATTTTATTTTAACAGGGCGGCGCTTCTGGAGGGTGCAATTTTTCTCTACACAGTTTGTAAAAAACAAAACGGATGCTGTTTGACATCGTTTATCTGAGTGCCGTTAAACTTTCGAGAGTTAATGAAAACACTCACGAGAAGGTTTCTGCGAAAACAAAAATTAAAATTTATTATGGGCGTTTCCCTGGAGGGTGCGATTTTTGTTAATAAACGGCTTGGCGCCTGAAAATCCAGGGCGGCGATATTAAAACTGCATGGGGGCTAAGGTAAAAAAGCAACAACAGGCGCAGCCGCCGGCGCCCCGGATATTACGTAACCCGAAGCGCCCCGTGCTACCATGTGAACACTATGACGCCTACGTTCGTTTTTTTTTAATTTATACACTAAAGACACGATGGGCAACAATAATTTTTGACTATATGGAATCAGGCGCGTCTGCCGGCTCCCCGGCAGGAAGCGATTTGGCGCCCTGAGATATCCTAAGGTTGTGTTAAAGAGCACTCTACAATATTGACCCTGTGGCACACGACATTCGATGACAATTCGTTTGACCCGATGCGCCACTGGCTTCGGGAGGAACACTATGAGTTTTAAAAGAGCGCCCTACAGTAGGGAAATTTTTTGTCTACTGCACCACTGGCGTGTGGTCTAGCGCCCCTGTGTGGGTCCCTCATAAACACTATTGCGCCTACGTTCGTTTTAAAGAGTGCGATACATTATGGATACAATGGGCTACTGTGTGCGGTAGAATTTGCGCCTCAACAACTATGATGAAAGCAATATAACACCGGCTTTGATTACATTTAAATTGTTTAGATTTAGAAATCAATGTCAAGCGTAAAAAAATACGTGATTGCTAATGTAATTATGGAATCCTCTTAAAATATTGCGTCAGTCTGTCTTCTGAGACCGCAGCAACGCGCGGGACGGGTACGCTGGTTTAATATATATTTCTTCTATATAAATAATTCTCTTCATGGATACCATAGAAAACACCAAGCTGTAAGCGCCCCTAGCAGCCCCCTCTCTTTCTCTCTATCCCTACCACCCCCATCCCTACATGGTCTGGTGAGCTGTGGTTCAAGCTAAATGTTTACAATCGTAGAGCCGGGTTTAGTGACAGCTATTAGGGGCAGATAATTTAGTTTGAAACGATTTTAAACTTAGTGGAGGTAACTCAGAGGGGGCTGCTTTCACGAGGAGGGGGGGGGGTAGGATTTTTGAGAAAGGAGGGAGGGGGGGGGGTTATCGTCCTTAACGAGCTACTGATAGTGTTTTAAAGCAAATATTTTCAGTGGCAGCATTGTTACTGTCAAATTCACAAATTATGAATTACTGAAAAGTAGAAAATGAAACAACAAAATAGCGGCGTATGATAGCGGCTCGTAAAATATAAAACACAATGTAAATACCTTTGTTATACCTACGGAAAATAATAATGTGTAACATGGATTCCTGAAATTTTGCGCTTCTTTAATTTTTAACGTTGGGATCCTCCATCAACATCCATACTCTCCTTTAGTATGTTCAGGCTTTTTTTTTCATTTATGGGAAGGGATGATCGGAAAGTGTGACGACACATTTTTGCTTTCATCCGTTATTTCGGGCTTTAAAAGATTGCTTTTGGTATTAATTCATTTATTAACTCAATGTTTATCGAGGTCAGTACATATTATAATAAACCGGGAGTGATCTCCCCTAAACTTTCTCGAATATTCTAATATAACACTACGGGGAATGGCAACTCGGGATATAGACATGATTTTTAATCCATTTTAAATACTTAAACTTTTTAAAATAGAATAAAACCTCGTAGAAAAAAGAATTGCACACCAAGTGAACGTCAAATAAAGATGTGCATAATAGTGCGCAACATTATTAGTACTTTATAAATTTACGTGCGTTTTTTGAGAAATCGGAAATAGCGTAAATTAGTACTTCCTGTCAACGGAAATTACTCAAAATTTGACAGAAGGTAGAGAATTAGATCTTTTACTTACATGTGAAATTTCATTTATCTATCTGCAATAGTACTCAAGTTATAGGCTTTTGAAAAATTCAAAGTAGAAAAAGTACCACTTTCGGTTATCGGAAATCACTCAAAAGTTTATACGGATCTATGATTTTGATAAAATACTTATATATGAAATTTCATCAACCTAGCTGTAACGGTACTCAAGTAATCGTGTTTACACACAGACACACACAGACACAGACATACGGACAAGATTGCAAAATTATGTTTTTCCGTATCAGTGAGGTGTAAAACGTCGAGATTTGTAAAAAAAATCTCGATTTTTTTTTTTTTTTTGCACGATTACAAGACTTTCTCTATACTTCTTATATACGAGAAAGTAAAAATGCAGTTTCAGGGGAACGGCGGAGGGGGTTATGTGTTGAGGTGTAGTGTTTTTAAAGAGAGTGGTGGGGGGGGGGGGGGAGCGAAGATCTGGCTTTTTGTGAAAATTTGTTACAATTAGAGAAGGGGGGTTTGGTGCAAAATCGTCTGAAGAGTGAGTCGTGGTTAATGGGTGACCACTTTATGATTGTGTATTGACGTCACCATCATTTTGGGCGGTGGCTTTATGTGACGATATGTAACGAGAAAAAAGAGGGTTGAGTTAATGGCGTAGCATTTATTTTGCATTTTTTAAGGATACAAATAATAAACACACTGCTTATTTTGTTTTACATGTGTGACGACATTGTGTTAACCAAATGTATTGAATAGTAGGACTTACAGATTATTAGTTCTCTCCCCCCCCCCTGAAGCAATTACCCCCTGTCATTTACCCCCCGCCAAGGAGGACATCTCCCCACCCCCCCCCCCCCCACGCACACACCTCTTAAGGTACAGCTGGGGTTAGGGTTATGGTTAGGGTTACGGCTAGGGTTAGGGTTTGGGTTAGCGTTAGGGCTAGGGTTAGAGTTAGCGTTCTGGCTAAGGTTAAGATTATGGTTAGGGTTACGGCTAGGGTTAGGATTAGGGTTAGGGCTAGGGTTAGAGTTAGGGCTAGAGTTAGAGTTTGGGCTAGGGCTAGCGTTTGTGCTAAGGTTAGGGTTATGGTTAGCGTTAGAGTTAGGGCTAGGGTTAGAGTTAGGGCTAGAGTTAGGGTTAGCGTTCGGGCTAAGGTTAGGGTTAGCGTTAGGGCTAAGGTTAGGGCTAGGGTTAGATTCAGAATTAGAGTTAGTGTTATGGTCAGGGTTAGGATTAAGGCTAGGATTAGGGTTAGTGTTATGGTCAAGGTTAGGCTGAAACCTAAGTCTAGAGTTGGTTTTGGTTATGTGTTAAGTTTTAGGCTGAGGTAAATGCTTAGGGTTTGGTCATTTTTTATCGATTAGGATTAAGGAAATACATAGGTATAGAGTTTGAGTTAGGATCATAACTTGAGGCCGGGGGGGGGGGATTCTCCAGGGGGGTTATTGACAAGGGGTAATTGCCCCGGGGGGTAAATACGGGAGGGGGGGGGTCTCCTCCGGGGGGGGGGGGGGGTAATTGACGGGGTGGGGGTAATGTCATGTAGCCAGGTCCACTATTAGAAAGCCAAGATTCCAAACTGTGTAGCCTTATGTATGTAGGTAATCTAATCTCATACAAGTTCTTGAAAGCAACATCAAAGACGAGAAATAAAAAGAGCCATCGTTGTCGGCTTATTTAACAGGGAAGTCTTAGTCTAAATCAATCCACGACAATGTCTTTAAGACAATAAACCTTAACTTTGCTTGAAATAACAATATCGTTCTTCATTCAGTCAAACTCAACATTATGGCTTCACTGAACTTTGTCATTGAAATGCATGTGTAGTTTGAAATGTGTGTCTGTTAAAATTGTACAGTTGATACCGAATATATCCAGCCTTTTTCTTCTTCGTTCAGCTGCTTTTCTTTCTGGATTTCTTTTCTTATCTTTTGTCAATCCAAGAACAAGTGTTGTATCCCCAAGATAGGTTGCTATCCCCAACTATAGAGCCTCATCTACACGGGAGATTGAACTCAGGACTTCTCGGTTTAGCAACCACGAACTTTACAAGTTCTTGATTTTGGTATTGGCGTGTCAGTTTTCTTCTTTATTTAGTCGACATCTAAAGTTAAACAAAAACAGTTGCCTACCTCAGCAAAAATCAATGTAGGCCAATTATGGCCAGTGTAGCAATTAGCAACATCAAAGTTGATTTGAATTCCATGCAACACTCATTCCATACTTCTCTAGTGTGGAGGTCTTGCTTATTAATATTATCCTGTTTGTTTGATACTTTTCTTTAACTTAATAATATTAACCATAGACACTTTTTGCCTGGAGTACAAACTGGGTCACAGTGTTCTCTGGTAAACAATTAAGTTCTTTTCCAAATATATGCTCAGCTAATAGAAACAGCATTCCTAGATTATTATTATTATTTTTTTTTTTTTTTAAAGGGCTTCAGCTGTTTTAATGTCAACTTGTGCTGGGAATACTATAACTACATACAACCCTTTTCAGCTTTCAATCACTTGCATCTTATGTACAAAGTATGAAAACCAAAAACATCAAATTTTGAGAAATAATTTATTTATGAAACAATTGCATATAATTATAAAGCCAAACATTAATATATCAAGATTATTGCAATTATCACCATTTGCAGATTCTTGTTTAACTATGGTAGATGGAAGTATTAGTTGCCTTTTACATCACTTTTCACTTCCTGAAACAAAACAAAATGATTTTCTTAATCATCCATCTGAAATAATAAAATTAGCAAAAAAAAAAAAAAAATCTTTAGTTTAAATTAGTTTAATACATCAAAACAAAACAAGAAAAAAGTGATTGAATGAGATGAATCATGGCATAGATATCTATAAAATTTTGCTTTAGTGATAAAGGGGGAAAAATTTAAGTTATTTTAAGTGAAACATAAGCTAGAGAAATAAACTATTAGGCCTAATTTAAATAATTTAATTCCTTTCTCCCAAAACACTACATGTATCCTTAAAAAAAGAAAACTTAAAATTTATCAATATTTACCTTGTGTATAAACTCTTCTGTACATCTACTGTATCAGCTTGGCGCTCATTAGGTATGCCTAGTTCCTGTTGAGCAGTTAAGACAGATTAAGTAAATAATTCAAATTTGTAAGACAAACCACTAAATGATACTGTTTTATATATATATATATATATATATATATATATATATATATATATATATATATATATATATATATATATATATATATATATATATATATATATATATATCCTTCCTGCAAATCAGCATATTTTGCAAAACAAATATTTAAAAAAATACATAATGATATTGTATCAATCATCACCACTGACTTGGTTTTACTAGGTAAAATATTTTTTTAAATACAATATTTATACAAATAAAAATCTATCTCAATCAACATGTTCAAAATAAACCAAAGCAAACTTGTGATAACTTACCTGATTAATGTTTGAGAGGATTCACCCAGTTCTCGCCACTGAGGCAGATTAGATGCATGTGTTATTACACTTGTGATATACTGATTGCCATTTTGTGTACTTTTAGTCCTGGAGATCTATGTTGTAGGCATAGACTGTTAAACCTGGATAGTAATATTATAGAAGTAAATTATATCTAGTAAAATGTAAATATTTTAAAATATAAATGACACTAAATTATATTTATCATTATTGGAAATAAAAAAAGGTACAATTAAGTTATAATAAAAAAAAATTATAAAATTTAAAGCAGCTTATTAATAATTGTCATACCTTTTCCTACTTTTATGTCAAATGTAAGAGGTAATAGAGAAAGAACATCTTGTGTCATTTAGTATGCTGTAGTCTTATTACTGGTAAAAATCAGATCTTCCCTTTTTTTTGGATGAACCTGTAAAAGAGAAATTACAACATGGATAAACACAATGAATATCATATCTAATCCTCAACTAGTTATCACCCCAATCCTAACCTCATTTTTTAAAACCAATTTCTAAATATGTTTTCAGAACAAATGTATGTTAAGTCTACCTATTTTAATGTTCAGAATACTAATATTTATCAAAACTACCTCCAGTTGAAATTCAAGATACCTTTATAAAAAGTTATTATGACTTTAACTTTGTGTAGTTGTTATTTAGGCTATTTGTTTAATTTATATTATTTAAATTAATATTTCATGCCTTGTTTTAAAAAGATCTACAAGTCTACTTTTGATTTTATGGTATAATCTGATAAAAATTAGGCTGCTACATCTGAAAACTAAGGTCAATGCAAAGACTTCCAAATTAACGTTAAGTAGGCTTGTATAGATATTGTATATAATTACTAGCCCAATAGTATTACTCTACGACCAATGTATAGGACTTAATGTATCAGACCTAATTCCTATAATTAGGCCTACTAATTATTAAATAATTAATAGATCTAACAGTAGGATAATTACAATTATGGGCCTTAGCTGACATAGAGAGCTGAATACTTAACTAAACATTTTTAAAAATTATAGTAAGCTAAGTGAGTTGAATTATTTTATTTAGATAGGCCTAGGCTATAATATACTCTATAGCAGTCTATAGTGATAGTCGCAGAGTAGCGTATATCATAATAATTTCAAATTAAATCTATAAGCAACATTAAGCCTCTGCCTTGTTGCCTAATTAAAAACTAAAGCCTATTAAGCCTTTTCCTAATAAGCCTTTGGCCTAATTTAAATAACAGCCTATAGGCCCTATAATATATAAATAGGCTAAACTACTTGTAAGACCTAATAGACTAATGACTAAGAGAGTGCTAGGCCCCTTTCCGATATTATATAATAATTGCTTGATCGATATCATAATATCTAACACTGATTACATTAATTTACATAAGGCTATATATACCATCTTAACTATGACTAATACTTTTTCTACTAATAAAATAGGCTATCTCTAGTTTAAACTTAGGCCTAATAGTAATTAGTAATTATAATTAAGTAGGCCATTTTATGACATTTATAAAATTTTTAGTAGATGGCCGAGCCTTAAATTTAAATACTAAAATAGATTTAGCATACTATGCCTATTGTTGGTCTAATTAATAATTTATTTTTCATTTAGAATTTTAGATCTCCAAAAGATAGGCCTAGGTCCTAAATAAATTATTTTTATTTTATTGAGCCCGCCTTAATGTATAAGATGTGATCTGTTTTTTTAATAAAAATAACCCTACACAATACTAGTGATTTAACTAATATCTAGTACTACTTTAGGCCTATTTAATTATTTATTAGTAGGCTGAATAAAATCTAAAGCTATAAGGCCTACTTTATTACTATATTTGCCTATTATTCTATAATTAATTTATGTTTTCTTTCAATACATAGTAGATCCTGTGGTACCTCAACATTCTAGTGCCTCGACATACCAGATTTTTTAAATACGAGCAGTTGAGCGAGTAATATTTCGCTTTGAGTTACGCACAAAATTTGAGATACCGTATTTCACAGTTCATGTAAAAGAAATACCCCCAAAAAGATGCAAATGATTATTTATCGCAGCTATTTAATTATAATAATAAGCGTCTTACTCATATTTGCAGCATTATGAAAGGGAGAAAGAAATAAACTTCCTAAACAAGTTTTATTTTAAGCTACCAGCACATGAAAATGACTTAAATTAAGCATGGCAAAAAAGAAGAGAAAAGCTGTCACGAAAATTAAGCTAACGTAATAATTTTATTTAGTATTTATTTAGGCCTTACGTTTAAGTCTTAAGTGCAACAATGCTCAGTGAATTTTAGCCATTAATGGCATTAAGTTTAGGAATGATGTGTACTTGTGTAGCTTTAACTTTAGTATATTTAATTATTTTTAGACCTAAGCCTAATCTTGTAGATATAGATCTACAAACAATTTGAAATAGAAGAGATTTAAAATTGAGTAGATCTAGACTTCTAGATCTAGATCCTAAATGCTAAAGGACAGCTATGCCACAGAAATAATTATCTTTCTATCTAGTCAATCTAGACTAGATCTAGCTAGTGCTACTGAAAAATTACTAGATCTAGATTTTCTAGATCTCTCTAGATCTAGATTCTATCATTTACTTTCGACGCACTAGGCATACTTTTAACTTTTTCTCTCTAGTCAATAATGTAGATCTCTAGATCTAAATGTAAATCCTGATCTTGTAGATTTGATTTACGTAGGTTTTACATCAGTGTAAATCGTTGATCAAGTAGATCTAGTCTAGATCTGGACTAGCTCTCGTCAAAACAAAATGGCTGGAATATTAGCTTCAAAACACCTACAGTTTATGCTTTCCTAATTGTGGAGAGCATGTTTAATTATTGTTTTATTTTCAACGACAGTGTTGACTGAGAAACCACCAAAGGGTTTTATTCTCAGCGACACAGTCGGAGAGAGGCTCAACGATTCTGTCGTTGAGATGATCCGCATGGGGTGTACGATGTTATTAAAATAAAAATGGCTACAAAAATAATATTGATTTTTGTTGGACTTTACTAAAGATTGGATGTAACTGATGTTTTTAGTATTTTTTGACAACTAAACAAAATTTAAAAAATGAGCCAAAACATTTTTTTTACATTAACACAGAAAACAAAAATGGCTAAACTAGATAATGTGGTTTTTTAAAAAAAATAATTTAATTTAGAAATTGTATCGGCTAAGCTTTCAATACAAATTCCTTTGCTTTTTCTATGAAGTGGTGTTTTCAGAATAGCGATCACGGAGTTCCTGTAGAGCCAATCAATGTTTATTGTACGTAAGTGAAACTCCAGCAAAGTTTCTTCTACCTTCCCCCCCCCCCCCCCCCCCCCTCCGCCCCGAAGAAAGTCTACCGCCCCTCCTCCCCTGAACAAAATGAAATTTATGTAGAAAATATTAACTTTTAACAGTGATCGCCCTCCGAAAATTTTCAGGTTGTTTTTTTTCTTTTTTTAAACCGTTTTGATTACAAAATCTAAAAAAAACCATATCAAAACAATGAAAAAATATTAACAAGTTTTTAATTAAAAAGGAATTGATTACACAAAAGAAAATTGTGATTGTTAAAAAAAACTATTCAGTTAGCACACGCCTATTAAATTTAATTAATGAGAAAAAAAATTTTTAAAGCATCTTTTATTTTAACCGTAAGAGTTTTTTTTTCACTTTATAAATAACATGTTGGCAACTTACCTTTATCAATCTTTCTTCTTTGATATAAGCTATATAATTGACATTCACTTCTAACTCAGTTTTTATTTTCTTCTTTAACTACATGTAGATCTAGATCTATTTACTTCTTCAATGTGCAAGACGGTACTGACAAAGCTACAAGGGCGAGCTAGCTTTATGCAGCTAGAGTTTGCTAAAAATAGAAGAACAAAAATGTCTGAAACCGAAGGGCCGCGGGCTCGTTTCGAGGCTGTCCGGCCGGAAACTATTCCATAGAAAAACAATACATCTTGATACTTTAATGGTTTATTACATATCGAATAGAAAAAAAAAGCATATCTATATAAAGTTATCGCTATTCACTCTGCAAATTTTGAAAGTCAGTGAAGAAGTAACAATAAAACAAAAAATGTATTTAAAAAAATATATTACTCATACTTCCAATTATCGATATTACTTTCAAAATCGCTTATAAATAAAGGTCGACTACTCAATTTCCGTAGTCAGTTTATGTCGTGTCGATGCCTAATATTTATTATTAATATCGCCTCCACGATACCTAATGGATGAGCCTATTTGTCATAATTTCACACACACACACATATTTATGCATATATATATATATATATATATATATATATATATATATATATATATATATATATATATATATATATGTGTGTGTGTGTGTGTGTGTGTGTTGCTGTTCTTAAGTCCTGCACTGATGGTTTGTACTACGTCATCCTACTTTCCGTCCTTATCGATTTTCACATGCACCTGTGTTACGCTGACACTAACCTCATCATAACGACACACACCCTGCCCATTAAAACTCACGCCTGTAAACCAGCCCCATGTTTACATCTACGTGATTCATTCAAGTCTGGCCTTCACTTCTCACATGTTGGCAGCACCCACCCCGGCACCAAGATTCTGAATCTAAGTCTCGAACCCCTCCCTATACGGCAGTGGCGTAGCGAGGTCGGGTGTCACCCGGTACGGCACTTAATGGTGTCACCCTCCCCCCAGAGGCGTAGCGACCCTTCCCGGGGACAAACTTTCAATTTTCAATTTTCACCCCCCTCCCCCCTCCTCAAACTTTCGATTTGCACCTCTTAAAACACTATATAACACTTGAATTATTCACTTAATTAAGTGGACTTATCATTTTTCTCTATATATTTTGCTACTTTTTGCCTTGGTGTCACCCCACTAAATGGTGTCACCCGGTGCGTTCCGCACACACCCCCCCCCTCGCTAAGCCTCTGCAATACGGTATTGTGATGTTTAAGTCACAGTCCTATGTTACTGTCTTTTGTGCAAACTATTAATAGACTACCAAACTATATTATATATATATATATATATATATATATATATATATATATATATATATATATATATATATATATATATATATATATACTTTACGGGCGTGTTTGAACACATAACAATATAAATATTTATGTATGCAATTATGTTAGTTATTTTAAGTTCAGCCTTGACCTTGAAGCTTTTCAAATTTGTTTTGATGTTCCACTCTGTCGACTTTTCATTCTTTAAAAATAGAAAACAGTGGACCTGCAAAGCAGCAGTAGCAACATGCAAGTCAATAAATCAATAATCGATTTGTCAATCCGTTTTCTCGAAGTCAAAAAACACAGTATGAAACCTGATCCTGAAGTGTTCAAATGACAGGGCGTACTTTAAAAAAAAAAAAAAAAAAACTTTTTATTGAAGTGTGTATGTTAAGTAAACATTCAATGAGAAAGCAGCAAATAATCAGCTACAATCGCTGGTAGTTTTCTCTGCTTGTTACTGGGTATACCTTAGTAAATTTAAATGCTTCCGAAAATGACGTCAAACACAGAAGGATGGATGTGTCTGATATATTTCGTATTACATATTACTGGTAAAAAGTTTACCATAGCTTCCTGTGAATCTTATAGACATACAAAAAGATCGAAAAAATTGAGATATCAGAAAATTCAGTCTAGTCTGTGAGCTCAGTGCATTAGTGTATTGATCTCGAGATCGTTAGTTGTGATGGTGTTGTTTAAAAATTAATTGCCCTTGAAGTAGAATTTTCCTGGAAAAGCAGCTTAAATATATCAACAATGAGAGGTTAGTGGGTATGGGGGTTGGTAGGTATGGGGGTTGGAGGGTATGGGGGTTGGTGGGTATGGCGGTTGGTGGGTATGGGGGTTGGTAGGTATGGGGTTGGTGGGTATGGGGGTTATTGGGTATGGGGGTTGGAGGGTATGGGGGTTGGTGGGTATGGGGGTTGGTGGGTATGGGGGTTGGAGGGTATGGGGGTTGGTGGGTATGGGGGTTGGTGGGTATGGCGGTTGGTGGGTACGGGGGTTGGTAGGTATGGGGTTGGTGGGTATGGCGGTTGGTGGGTATGGGGGTTGGTAGGTATGGGGTTGGAGGGTATGGGGGTTGGTAGGTGTGGGGGTTGGTGGGTATGGGGGTTGGTAGGTATGGGGTTGGAGGGTATGGGGGTTGGTAGGTGTGGGGGTTGGTGGGTATGGGGGTTGGTAGGTGTGGGGGTTGGAGGGTATGGGGGTTGGTGGGTATGGGGGTTGGTGGGTATGGGGGTTGGTAGGTATGGGGTTGGTGGGTATGGGGGTTGGTGGGTATGGGGGTTGGTGGGTATGGGGGTTGGTAGGTATAGGGTTGGTGGGTATGGGGTTGGTGCGTATGGGGGTTGGTGGGTATGGGTGTTGGTGTGTATGGGGGTTGGTGGGTATGGGGGTTGGTTGGTATGGGGTTTGGTGGGTAGAACCCAAAGACGAATTACCTGTTTAAGTTACCAATAATTTCCCGCTTAAGTTGCCCAACACGAATAGGATTCGTCTGTTTCTGTGAGATCAGCATTCACTGGTGTTGTGTGATCATTTATATTCCCAGTCACCTTTAGAGGTTGATCAACCCAATGGGTCTAGCTCTCTACCGCTAAGCCACGCAGACCCATGACACGTACATTAGCATACTCGATGCCTCCTGATATCTGGTTGGTCGAAGAATAAAGCTCCAACTCTCCAATAGTGATGCAGCGTAGTCGCGCGGTAGAGGGCATTTACAAAACCAAAGATCTCGAGTTCAGTTTATCACTTCAGTCTATATAATGCCCTTGAATCTACCCAGCTTCATTGAGAACTGTACCTGACTTAAATCAAGTTAAGGCAAATGGGCAAACTGCTGGATTCATTATCTCTCTACATGCCAAGGTTAGAGAAACAATGTGTTGTGAGATAGCAGCCCATATACAGTCATCTCTTGTAACTTCGTGGTTCATTTAACACAGCCAGTACATAGCGGTTTGTTTAAAAAAATAATCATCAAAAATTTAAAATTAGGAATCATAGCGTGAAAGTTGCTAAAAGGCAAGGTGTGACCACGCAGTTCAAATCTCTGATTGGCTGGCTAGAATATCTTGTAAGTTTTTATAAAAGGAAAGTTGTATTGAGCATAAAAAGAGTTCTAAAAACATATGTACAGTATGTACTCTTTAGTTACATTTATGTATGTTACACACACATTTCATATTTTTATTATTTATACATTATTTTATGTATGTTATATATACTATAAGTATTTTATTTACACGTTTGAAACCTATTCTTTAATGTTCTAAATATAACAAATGCACTTCTATGGTTTTATATACACTTATTGATATTTATTACTATACATACACAAACAATTTATGTATGTCAAAAATAAGAAAGCTTCTCACTTATCACTTATTTACTGAGGGACAACTAATATAAAAAAACATACAGGCCTATGTAATAAAATTACATAACCTGTAACATATACACCCAATGTGTTCAGTACCCAAGTCATTTATATTTCAACACTTGAGGTGAATTATTATTAACCCCTCAAGTTTGGATACTGGGCTTCAGTCTACAGATTGTCCCTGAGTCCACCCAGCTCCAATGAGTACCTGACTTATGTTAGGTAAAGTTAAGCTCACCACACAATCCCTTCTCCATTGATTTGCCAAAGTCTCGGAAAGAGCTGAACTCTACTTCATCTGCTCTATGGACCATGAGTTTAGAAAGGGTAACTTAATTTGTATATCTCACAAAAAAAAGATCAACAAAATGTATATAAATAAAATATAATAAAATATAATATTTCTTATAAAGTTTACATAATAATACATTAAAATCAATTCATGAAATCAATCACATTATTGCTGCATGTCTTGGTGACAAACCTTTACCCAATCAATAAATAATTTACTAATTAAAAAGTAGGGGTATATAACAAAAGAAATTACACAAAATATAACTTTTACAGATTGACACAAGGAATCAATTTTTATATATTATGTAAATACATAGGTAAAAAAATTATGTGGTTGTTGCTTCCAAATTAAGGCTCATATAGAATAAGTTTTAACGTTAAATGATGAAAATGTTTAGTCTCTTTCTTTTTCGGTCTTAATTTTTATTGTTGGATCGGATGGAATTCTCTCCAACACAATTAAATGTATTAACTTCTTTTTGGATTTGCTACTGTAGCCTTTGTCCAACCAAGAACAAACTACAAGGCAGCAGTTGTTTGATGATGGAGTTGTCTCTCCTAGAAGAGTTGCTGTCCCCAGCTAACCAGCCTCATCTAAGGAGATCGAACTCAAGACTTTTTGGTTTAGCAACCATGAGCTTTTACTGACTCGACCACGCCGATTGTCAGTAATTTTAAAAAGTATTTCTTTGTTTTTATGTTCATTTTGTCTAAAAAAAATATCACAATTTTTTATGTTTAGTAATCAAGAATTTGTCCTTGATAGTCTATCAGTTTCCCATGTGTCTTTAGTCCAGCCTCTCCAATAACTTTCAGACAATCAGCAACACTTTCCTCCTTACCAGTGGGAGCCGCCTCTGTGCCCATGTCAGTACGCACCCAGCCAGGGTGGATGGCAGTAACAAGAATGCCAGAATCTTTTAGTTCTCTGCTTATCATGATGGTTGCCATGTTTAAAGCAGTTTTTGAACACCTTGAGCAAGACAACAATAAAAAATTATTAAAACACAAACAAATATCATCATCATTTTTTAACATTCATGTCCAAAACAATGATCTCTGCATAAAAAGGGATTGTGTGGTTAGCACTATGCCCAGAATTCCCTAACACAAACATTCAACAGACTAAAGCCCAGGGTGCGAACTCGTGACTTTCGGGTTAGCAGTGGTAAGCTAAACAATCCAACCACGCTTTCACAAACATGTTTGTAAAAATGATTAATGTTAATTTATCACCTCAATAATTTTAGCCACAAAAATATTTACTTGTATGGGATCCAGGATCCATAGCCATTTTTAAATATGAAACCTTGTGATCCCAACCTTCCAGATATCATAACCACACCAGCCCTGCTAGCACTAAGGTCTTGTAATTTTTCCTGCGATGCAGCTTTAACTAGAAGTGGTAGAAACTTCTGCACGATCATTACTGGACCTACAAATTATATGTCAAAATAAGAGAAATATAGTATAAGGCAGAAATGATAAACACCAAACTAAAAAAAATAGGTTGATGTTAGACTAATAAATAATCTAATATTTAAATCATGTACCTGAACATAAATATTTAACCTTAAGCTGAATTTTTAAAAAAAAACGTCTATTTACTTTTTTAAAAATTTCCTTCAGGTAACTAATAAAAAAAATGATATCTTAATTATTTTAAAATTTAAATGCTGTAAATGAATTTAAATATTTTGCCTATAAACTAAATTAAATTTTCTAAATAAAATAAATCAATATCTATTTAAAATTTGCTTCATGTAACTAAACTTCAATTTTAAATTAAAAAAAATAATTATAATTTTTTTAAAAATCGTAAATACCATAGCTGAATAATTTTGTTTAAAAAGCATATTTTTAACTTGATATACATATTAATATTCAAATAAAATACTTGTGGCATTAATGCTGAAGTGTTTCTGCATGTTAGCTCTGGTGATGTCTTTCAAGCTACCCTCAGTACTTCTGTCCATAAAACCAGCATTACTGATGAGCAAGTTAAGACCTCTATCCCCTAAAGCTGCTTCTGTCTGCTGAAAAATTGATCACAGGTTAACCTTTTTTGGTGCATTTTTTGATTCATCGAGTTATCGTTACTGCCGAGTTCCATAAAGAGCTACAACCGAGAAAGGTTGATTTTGGCGAAAGTATTAGTTGAGTTATTTCCCTTAGACTGAAAACTCAGTTTTATGTAATCATCGGTAAATTATAGTTAAAGAGAATAGTATTTATTCTTGCTAAAAATGAGAGGTAAAATTCTTTACTTTTTAAAACTTTTATACAGTTAATTACTTAGTGAATGGAGAAGCCTATCACTTTTATTTATCAGGTTTATCAGCACCAGCCAGATTTATACTATCGTTCTATTTTTTAATTTTAACTTCAACTAAATTTACACCTTAACCTAGATCTTCTAATTACTAAATTGACTCTAGTTAACTGTTGTAGGGCCTAAAACCAGTTTCCATCAGAAAATATCCTTCCCTTCTACCACCCCCACCCCCCAAAAGAGATGTAATGCCCAAAAGAAACTGGTACTTTTACTACTTAGATCTAAGTCTTAGAACTTAGAACTGTTCAGAGTTTCTTCCAGGCATCTCTTCAGCAGAAAGGCTACAGCCCCCCCCCCCCCCCCCAAAGGAAATGGAATTTAAATAGAAAATACATACTTTACCAGTGTCCGCCCCCCCCCCCCCTTTCTGGAGAAAAGAAAAAAGTCTGAAAGAAACACTGGAACTGTTACTTAAAAGAGAATTTAATTTCATATGTGGAATAATGCAGTTAACAATAAAAATAAAATTGAATAATGTAACAATAAAAGTAAATTCTTTTAAAATAGGCTTATTATAAATTATTTACTATTATTAGGCCTATAACTATTTGTTATATAATTTTTAGGCCTACTTAAAATGCTATCAGTTCACTGTTTTTATACTACTGTTTAGTAATTTTAATTTAGTTTATAGTATAGGCCCCAATTAATTATTAATTTATTAGGCCTACTATATGGCAGGAAACAGATTCAACCCTCAAGCATCTACTTTTAGGGTCGATTTTCGCCAATTTTCAAAGTAACAATTATTGACATATTATATATCAATTTTGTTGCTTAACAATCGAGGAATTCAAAAATATAAAAATTAATAGCACTAGACATTTACATCATGTTCAAAATGTAGATTAACCACACTCACTCAACTGAGATTTTTTTTTACATCTAAATGTAGTGAGGTCTAAAAATCCACGAAATTCACAAAATTAACAATATAATTACACAGAAATGTCACTTAGGCATACATTTATTTGTAATTATGTCAAACTTTACAAAATATACCAGTTTATAGCTTATTTCTATAATTATTCTTGAGAAAAAAAAACGACCGCCCTCCCCTTTAAAATTCTGGCTTTTAGAAACACTCTGAGGAAGAAAAAAATAACAGAGTTAAATATAGAAGGTCTATATAAAAAAACATAATTAATAAAATATGTCTATATGCCAATTTTTAATATAGTTGCAGCATTTACATGGCTAATTATAATTGTTTAGTACTTAAAACATTAATTTAAAGTTACGACTCTCTGTGGCGTCATTCAAGTGTAGTGTCAGTGTAGGTGAACAGGGTGTTAGGGCCTGATACGATTTCATTAGAATTGGTAATGAACAGAATGTATAATTAGAACTGGCATATAAAAACAGTGTTGATAATAGATGCAGTTGTTTTAATGCTACTTATAATAGATCAAAATGACAAACATAATTAAAACCTAAGAATCTGGAAGCGCTGACCTCATTTTACTGACACGGTTGTCAAATAGTAAGTAGTTACTAAGTAGATCTAGATCTAAAAAATAGATCTAGATTTACGTAATTTTGAAAATACGCTAGATCTAGATCTAGATGCAAAATCACTTTTAAAAACTGAAGTTAGTGATTACCATCTAGCTCTATAATGAAATTGAAATCAACAACTGATATGTAAGTATCTTTTGATTTAAAAAAAAATACGCTTAGGTCTAAGAAAAAAAAAAAATTCTATTGTGTACTCGATCCCTATCCCAAAACGTGCCAGCCATATCGCATGCGTAGTCAGCTACTCAGCTGCTTATCAAAACGATGAATTTTAAAATTATATAATAAAAGTAGGTCACCCTAAAAAAAGAGTAAAATGGCTCCCGTTTTCACGACAGCCGTCACTCGATTCATAATTTACAGAGTTATAAAGTTCTACTTTCTTTTGGCTATAGATTTAAAGAAATATTAATTTGTTATTTCTCATGCGTTCCAACAATTGTACCTAATTTTAATAAACATTGGATTAGTAAGGACTCGATTCTTTTTAGAATTAGCCCTCGACACTATACAGACTATTGCGAAGAAACAGACTCGCGCGAATGTCGTGCGTAGGCTGGTTCAGTGGGCGAAGATTAGAACCCATTTCAGACGGAAAATTTTTACTTTGAAATAATTACATTATCAATTAATTTCGATTTAAAACAAATGGCTTAAAGTCAAAAGTAAACTAAAATTTAAAAACTTTGTTATTCGCAGTGTACTCAAGATTCTCGTGTTTTAAAGATAAGTCTAGTTTTACTACGTGTACGTGCATGGTGCGAATATCGATTTTCCCCGACAGAAAATCATAAACATTTTTTTTTAAAGTATCTACGGCAAAATAATACTTATATTTTACAGAATTAAATACATTTAACTAAACTGTTATTTAAATACATGCCTCGGAGGAAAAAAATACAATTTTATATCCGTAAAAAATTAACTGAAATCCCCGCTTTCAACGACGCCGATGTGTCGTAATTATGGCCATTCACTTTGTTCAAATTAAAGTAAAAAACACATTCAAATATACTTTTTTTTACTTTCATAATTTACAGCAATCATTTCTAATGAAAAATCCATAAAAATAATAGTTATTTTTACAAAATATTATTTCTTACCTTATTAGTGCAGTACACGTACTTTTCCAAGTAGATCCGTTCCGTCTAGATTTGCATACTTCGCATCCTTCGCCGCGGCACAAAATGTCATAAAAAACGTATTCCACAAAAATGTTGCTAACGAAGCTTGTAAAAACATAGCTCTATTTATTAGTATTAACAAAATCCCCGACCGATGTCTGGTTAGAAAGTTTATGAACGGCGAAGATCGAATATGCATTTTGCGGTACTAATCTGTTTCCTGCCATATTAATTATTATTTTATTATTAGTATAATATTATGCCTACACTCTTACTTTAAATGCTGCATCTATATCCTCATCATTTTCAACGTCCAATTTAATTACTTTCACCGTTGCATTCCCTGCAGCTAATTTCTGGAGTTCTGTAGCTGTTGAAGGATTTCTGCATGCAGCGACCAATTTTTCTGGAGGTGTTGGTAGGTTCAAGAACTGTTTAACAAATTCTAGTCCGATTCCACGAGATGTACCAGTTACCAACACTGTCTTTGGTGTCAACGGCATTTTAATTTTTTAAGGCAAGATTTACGTCTATTATTCATGTATTATTATTCTGTGTAGATAGATCTAGTATTGTGCTGTAAAAATCAACAGGTAATCTATTGTTTTAGGTACGTAAAAATCGTCTGAGGCTAGTTATGTCCGAAAAAGTTGCCCCATTGTTATTTATTAAGGCTTTAATAGAAGTATATTGTGATATATTTGTTCCAAATATTATAGATAATTGAATAATAAAGAAAAATCAATGGCTTAATATATCAATACAGGCCAGAAATCAACTTTAAACAGTTATTGCTTGAGAGCAATATTAGCTATATACGTTTTAGGTACGTAAAATCGCCCGCTGCTAGTAATGTACGAAAAAGTTACCTCATTGTCAAGGCTTTAATAGAAATATATTGTGATATATTTGTGTCAAATATTATAGATAAATGAATAATAAACCTAAATCAATGGCTAAATAATAAAAAATATATCAATATAAGCAAGTGTTTGCGAGTAGGATTTGCTATATAAAAAGCGGCCATCTGTAAGTTAGAGTGGCTTCCCCTCTTTTTTTTATAAAAAAAACTTCAACAAGATGGCTGCTATAGTAAATGAGCAATGTTGCTATGTATCTGTTGGAAACATCGCTAGTTTTCTTTTATTACTGAAAAGTTTTAATTCAATTGTTTAAAAACAGGTACATAAATGAAAAAGGGAAACATTTTTGTAATTTTCAAAACGTAATTATTAAAATTTAAGGAGTCACCTGTTTTTCACATTACTAGTCGCGGGCGATGTTACGTACCTAAAACTAAAACGAAAGATTACCACCACTACTCTAGTGTTAAGTGTAACTAACTAGATCTAGTAGTACTAGCACTACACTCATACTTTTGAACATTTTCACATTACTAACTAGCCTAGCATCGGCCGATTTTACGTACCTAAAGCAATAGATTACCCATCAACAAATTGCTAGATTAAGATATAAATCATATAGATTTTCTAAGGTTTAGATTAACCATACTTCTATTAATATTATCAGTAACGTAAACAAGTGGGTGTTTCTAAATTTTGATTGGGGTTAAAGATCAAAGGTTACATGGGAGGTTTTCATTGTTATTTTAAGTAGGCCTATTTCAGTTTACTGATGTTTTGTCTGTACCAATGTAGTAGATTATGATAAATATATCAAACGCATACATTGAATATCTAAATTAAAATATAAAATAAAGTAATAAACAACTATCTTTATAAATTTATAAATACATAAATGTATTAATTAGTTCTAGGGTATTATTGATGTCAATAAAATAATTTCTCCCCAACATGGTTAGGTAAAAACTAACACCGCGTTTTCACTTACGACATGGTCTACTTAGCCTATGTGTATACTATACATGTTACTGGTATACGGATCATCTTCTGAGTCGCAGGCAGAGTTTCTTCCAGGCATCTCTTCGGGGGGGGGCGAAGCCCCCCCCCCCCCCGAAAATTTTTTACCGCCCCCCCCCCCTAACGAAATGAAATTTATATAATTTATATAGAAAATATATACTTTTAACAGTGTCCGCCCCCCCCCCCCGAAGAAAGTTTACCGCCCCCCCGAAGATTTCAAGTGCCCCCCCGGAGAAAAAAGTCTGGAAGAAACACTGGTCGCAGGGCACAAACCACACCGCTTTTTATGTTCTGGGTTAAGTTTTTGTTTTCTCTCGCTGAGCGAAAACATAGGACTTGGTCTGAGTTTTTAGGCGAGCGCGCATGCGTCTAAAAGTAGTAAGCGCATCCTAGGTCTCAGCTGATTGCAAAATTAAATAGAAATCTATACTATAGGTCTACTGCTCTTGAGTTTTCATAATTTTTTATAACTTTCTCTAGGCCCTATTAAAAATTACATTTTTTATAATTACTTATTATTTCTTTAATTAATTCACAAACACGTTTTAATGAAAACGTGTAATGTCTAAGGCCTTACAATTTTGCCTTAAAACCAATTTAGGTTGTAATTAAGTAAATAATAATTAATTAAAAAATATAATTTAACCGAATTTATCTCCAATTTTTCCTTGACCAATATTTTGTTTTAAGTGTATCAACATACCTTCAGTTTCCGTCTGACATGAATAAATCTTTAGGCCCACCAGAATGTGCTCGTGGGATCACACATAATCAACTAACTATAAAAACAGGCAGAAAAAAAAAGTCATAGGCTTATAAATTAGGTTTAGAATGGGACATAATTAACTTAAAGAAACGAGGGGGGAAGGGGAATGAGTGTCATATAGACCCTAATCTAAATATAGTTATAACTCGATCTCAATACGTTTAATGAACGTGGCAGATGCAAGTTGTCGTATAAATCGGGCCCTTCAGCAAACAAATATTTAGCCCTCTTCATTCGAAGCTGTTTCTGAAGGATATAGACAAGCAAAGAAGCGGCATAAGTTCTAAACCTATATGACTTTTTAAAATGCAAATAAAAAGCATTGTAGCGAAACATTTCTCTCCACCCAAGTAGCGAATGATGTTTATGTTTTTTTTTAAATTATTTTTTTTTAGTCTGAACGTTTTGAGAAAGTACATCGTAAACTAAACGCTTCT